>NW_007773975.1:1995-4218 GCF_000696425.1 Galeopterus variegatus | reverse complement strand
AGATAAATGTGCATGGCTGTGTTCCAATAAAGCTTTATTTACAAAAACACAGAGTAGACTGTATTTGTCCTATGGACTGTGAAATCACCCACTCAAACTGACTCAAACCAGAAGCTCCTATGTCATTTTACACTCCTCTTTTCCCCTAATCTTTATACCCTCCAATCATTCACTAAATATTACTAGTCTTTACCTCTTAAATAGATCAAATCTCTCTTTTTCCACTCTACCATCATTGCCTTTAGATCAATTACAGCAATTTGTGCTATTACTTTATTATATTTATTGAGCACAAGCAACTACTATGGCCAAAAACAAAGCATAGTATGTGGCCACTATCCTGTGGTCTCCATCGCTTTTATTTTATTTTTTTTAACTCAGCAAATATTTGTTGGATACCTGTTATGAATCACATCTATATAAACCACCAAGGGGTCAGTGATAAACAAGAAAGATTATTATTTTAAAGTCTATAAAATATATCAAATAATCTCTGAAAGTGGCTTGATTTTGTTTACTTAATTAAAGCTAAATTTAAAAATAAAATTAAAAGCTAATTTAAAAATAGAATTTTGTCAAATATTTACTAGAGATAAATAAACTATATATATTCTATATTTGAATACAAACCAGTTGTTTAAAGTAAATAATAAGCACCAAAGCAAAACCATTCTGCTTATCAAAAGAGTAAGGTATTCTTTATCCTGCAGTAATTTCTGGTGTACGTATTAAGGGATTTTGGGCTATTCTTATCCTGCCTCTCAGCATTTCTGAGTATTGTAAATATCAAACTTGGTTTGTATTAATGGAAACCACCAAATAAATTTATTGCAGAAAAGATTATGACATATTATGAATTCTGAAATGCATTTCTATTATGGGAATCATAACTGCAGTAGGATGAATAAAAGGCAGGAGGTGAATAAAATCATATAAACCCCATTTTTATTAACCAGAGCATCTTCAAAAATAGCAATTGGGAAGCTTGGAGACACAAAATCATGTATTAGAAAGAAATTGGGTCTTTTGAAGTTGGAGAAAATATTACCTATATTACCTTGGGGACCATAATCCCTGCATTAAGATGAAAAGCTAGAATATATAATTAAACATATTTTATTTATTATTATATTTAATGTTTTATATATAATATAATGACAATACATATAAACATATATAATGAAATATATAAATATAATATGCAAAGTATATATAATACACTAAACATATAATATCCTAAATATATGTAGGTATATATACTATACATGTACATACCTATAAAATCTAGATTATAGATATGTGTGTGTAGATATATACCTATATGAAGGATTACATTTATCTTAAAATGTAGCCTCCAGAATGAAAACTGTGGAAGGGAGATTCAATCAAGGTAGGTCCTTCCAGCAGTTGGAACTATTCATAAAGGGAACAGCCTTCCTGGGGTGTAGGTGTTGAAGGTGCACATGGGAGGCTGCCTGGCCTCCAGGTAGGATTCCATAATGAGTATATCAACATTGGCAGGGGGCTGGCCTTGCTGTCCTTTGAGGCCCTGAATTCTCTGAGGGCTTTAAAGAAATCTTTATTTATAGGAGCATTAAGTGACTGGAAAGATAGCATGCAGAATAGTAATGTGTTAATGCTCCAATAAAGGAGGCATTCGTGAGTGTAGTGAAATAGTTGGCCTAAAATGTATAGGTATGTGCTTAACCCTCACACTGGCAATTTATACAGAGACAAAAGAACAAATTCTAAGGTTCAATTTGGGTTCCAAGAAAATTTTCCAGCATCTGATTATTGGGAGAGTGATGCAGGTAAGCTCACTGTGTCAGCTGTGGAATCAGACTGAATTCAAATCTGCCTCCAGAATTTTCTTGATGTGGGAACTTGAGTAAGTTATTGTCAATGGTAGATTATGGATTATATTTCTTCTGTATATTCACTGATCCTTCCCTGCTGGAGAATCTTACTACCTCCCTTATTAACGTCAGGCATGGCCATGCTATTTGGTTTGGGTAATAAAATTGAAAGAAAGTAACATGTGTACCTTCTCAGTCTATAGCCTGAATAGCTTTCATGAGATTTCATCTCCCAGAATGCAGCTTGGACACAGATAAAGGCTTCTCTTTCAGTGTGGATCCCAGAAAAAGGACTGATGTTGGGCTGGCCTGGTGGCGCACTGGATAGTGCACCGCTTGGGAAGCGCGGCGGCGCTCCCGCCCGAGG
>NW_007773975.1:799-1279 GCF_000696425.1 Galeopterus variegatus | reverse complement strand
AGAAAAAAAAAAAAAAAAAAAAAAAAAAAAAAAAAAAAAGGACTGATGTTGACCTACAATGCACATAAAACATTAGAGGGAAATAAATATTAACTATCATAAGTCAGTGAAATCTGGGGTGGTTTGTTACTGCAGCATAACTTAGTCTATACTGTTTAATATACTATTTAAGAAACTGCTTTCAGTCCACCTTTCTGTAAAATAAGGATGATGGAAAAATGTGCTTTAGAAAATTGTTAGAATAAATGAGTTAATTTATACAAAACACATGGAACAAAGTCTGGCACATGGTAAGCACTAAATAGATGTTACTAATCATTATAAGTGAACTACACAAAAATTCTAAGATTAATGCCCACGATTTCTCAGTACATGTGTTGCGGTGATTGCCTGACACACTTATAACAATCATCAATACCAAAAAAGATTCCACAAATAGATTAATTTTGCAAGACAGTCCTGAATCAACTTTTACAAAAG
>NW_007773975.1:0-723 GCF_000696425.1 Galeopterus variegatus | reverse complement strand
TGTCACTCCAGCAGAATACATTTCAATATTACAAATGACACATTCAGAGAATAAAATAGTAGAAGGCAGCCCTGGGGTGCAATTGTTTATTCCGGTTCAGCAGGGGTAGAAATTTGAATTCCAGGTGTCCAAGCAAAGTTCTGGAACCCAGAAAGTCTCTAAGCATACCCAGGAGATTCTCCTCCTTTCATGGACTCCCAAGGCTTGCAGGAGATGGCAGGCAGACAGCCAGGCCTTTGTACTACAGCTTTGTCTGCATTCTGTGGTCGAGTCTTCTGGGAGCTCTGCCTGGCATGCTCGACACACATATTCTGCTCATTTGTGTTCCCAAAGCACTGGCATGTGAGTAACAACCCAACAGTTGCCACAGAGGGACAGATCAAGCTAAAAAGAAGCCTGGCACCTCCAATTTTCGTGACTATGATTTTATAGTCAGTCTCTATGAACTCGCTGAGTGGTGGGGTTTTAGCCACACTTCACCTTAGTCAGAGAAGTCTTCCCTTAAGAACTATTTAAAAGACATAAAATATGCTGTTAAGTTTGTAGCAAAAAATGGCTTAGAAAATCGCTGCTGGTGGCAGTGTAAATTGATAAACACTCTCTTGGAAAGCAATTTTACAGTATCTACCAAGAACAGCAAAATAGTTCATTTCATTCGACCAAGTGATTCAACTCCAGGAAATTTATTTTAAGAAAATAGTTCCCTAAAGGGTGAGTGGGGGG
>NW_007773974.1:3011-4219 GCF_000696425.1 Galeopterus variegatus | reverse complement strand
AGAATAACCACAAAAATTCCTTGAACTATTTAAGCCAAGTGCACAGATATGATGTGGGGGAAGGGAGCAGCAGGAGTAAGGGAGAGGAATGGGTAAATGGGCATGGAAATTAAGTACAATGTATTTGGAGAAGTAAAATAAAATAAAATAAAATTAAAAATAAAAAAAAAGCTGGACGCATAACAGTAGCTGACTTTAAACTATACTACAAAGTTATATTAACCAAAACAGCATGGTACTGGCATAAAAACAGACACACGGAACAATGGAATAGAACAGAGAATCCAGAAATCAACCCATACACCGACAGCCATCTGATCTTTGACAAAGGTACCAAGTTTACACACTGGGGAAGAGACGGCCTCGTCAGCAAACAGTGCTGCAAAAACTGTATATCCAGATGTAGGAGAAGGAATCTAGACCCATACCTCTCACCATATACAAAAATCAACTCAAAATGGAGTAAAGGATTAAATATACATCCTGAAACAATAAAACTCCTTAGAGAAAGCATAGGGGAAACACTTCAGGAAGTAGGATTGGGTACAGACTTCATGAATACAACTCCAAGAGCACAGGCAACCAAAAAATAAATAAATAAGTAAACAAAAGGGATTATAGCAAACAAAAAGTTTCTGCACAGCAAAAGAAACAATTAACAGAGCAAAAAGGCAACCAACAGAGTGGGAGAAAATATTTGCAAAATATGTGCTGATGAGAAGAATGAATATTCTGAGGTTGTTGGGTGGAATGTTCTGTAGATATCTGCCAATTCCAATTGGTCTAAAGTATTGTTTAGATCTTGTGTTTCTCTGCTGATTCTTTGCCTAGATGATCTGTCTAATATTGACAGTGGGGTGTTCGGGTCCCCTGCTATTATGGTATTAGTGTCTATTTCCTTCTTTAGGTCTAATAGAGTTTGTTTTATAAATCTGGCTGCTCCAACATTGGGTGCGTACATATTTATGATTGTTATGTCTTCTTGATGTATCAGTCCCTTTATCATTATGTAGTGTCCCTCCTTGTCTCTATTTATGGTTTTTAGTTTAAAGTCTACTCTGTCAGATATAGGAATAGCTACTCCAGCTCGTTTTTCTTTTCTGTTTGCATGTTAAATCTTTTTCCATCCTTTCACTCTTAGTCTAAGTTAGTCTTTTTGGGTGGGGGGAGTCTCTTGAAGGCCGCATTTAGTTGGGTCCCCCTTTTTA
>NW_007773974.1:0-2157 GCF_000696425.1 Galeopterus variegatus | reverse complement strand
TTTTTCAGGACATTGATTTCCTTGTATATTTCCTCTTTCAGGTCCTGTATACTATTCCTCATGTCATCATGGTGTCTGGCTGAGTTTTCTTGTATCTCATTCAGTTTCCTTAGAATTATCACTCGAAATTCCTTGTCAGTCATTTCAAGGGCTTCTTGTTCTATAGGATCTAGAGTTTGACATTTATTAACTTTTGGTGGTGTACTTTCTTGATATTTTGTATTTCTGGTATCTTTTTTTTATGTTTATTCATTGTGGCAGGGGGTTTCACAGTCCACCAGTTTGAGTATATTGACTATCTAAGATGTTGCTGTGGTTGCCAATTTAGTATGGCCACCTCGGTGACTGCTCAGTTGGCCTCTAGTGCCTTGTGTGTGTGGTTACCTCGGGTCTTGGGGCCTCTCCAGGGAGCCTCCTCTCTGGTCAGCTTGGACTCTGCTGGGCTGCTGGATCATGGGGCAGTACCGCAGGTTGTGTGGTCTCTGCTGGGCTTCCACTTCCCATGCAGGAATTCTCCCTGTTCCGTGCGCTCTGCCCCGGGCTGCTGGATCACACAGTGGTGGCCCCACAGGGTGTGTGGTTTCTATCAAGTCTCCACCTCCCTAGCCAGACGTCTCCCCACTCTGTGTGCACTAGGCTGGGCTGCTGGATCTCGCAGTGGCGGCCCCGCAGGGTGTGTGTTTTCTGCCGACTCTCTGCCTCCCTAGCCAGATGTCTCCCCACTCTGTGCACACTAGGCTGGGCTGGGAAGTGTCTTCTGCAAACCTCATCTATCAGCCAGGCCTTCATGACCCTGCTCGGCACCGCCTCACCCAGGAAGTCTTCCAGGTTTCTGCTAGGCGCAGACGATGGGTTGCTCTGGGTGCCTTTGTAGCACTGTGTAGATCTTTCTCGGGACTTATCACCTTCCTCCTGGTATCGCGGTTATTTGTGTACTTGTCTTATCTCTCACACCAGAGCGTGAGCTCCTCGGGGGAGGAGCCTGCCGCACACAGTTCACCTTTGAATCCCCCTGGCATGGACTGACTCCGGTGCCTGCCCACAGTCAGCTATCTGGCAGGTTCGAGCGAACTCGGGAACCCTCCGACCACACTATTCCTAACCAGAAATTGGTTAGGCGTTTTTCTGAACTGGTGGCCGCAGAGATGGTATCTGCCTCCCGGTAATAGGAAGTTTACCGGGGGCTGGAGTCCAGGGTGCGGTGGAGTGACAGTCGGCCCGGACCGCACTTCCCTGCCCCCCCAACGCTGGTCGGGGACACCCCACGCTACCAGCCCTGCCAGAGAACCACAGAGGGAGTGGGAGGGGAGGCTGGCCCGCAGGCCCCGGTAAGCCCCACGCCGGGGCAAGCTAATGGGAAGGTTCAGTGAGAAGCCAAGCTGGGTGAGGAGGACAGGCCTGGCCGAGCCAGGGCAGAGCCACCACCACCCGAGAAAATGGAGGCAGTCCCAGGGCCGGTGAGTGGCCTGGTGGGGTAGGCGGAAGCCAGGCAGGCATCCACCCTGCTAGCAGGGCTGGGCCAGAGGTCACTCACGGGGCTGGGCCAGCCTGGGGGCTCCCTCTCCACCTCTGTGTCGTCGCAGTCCCCGTCCTTGGCCATTGCTGCCGCCGCCTCGGGCTGCTCACTCGGTCCCATGGTGCGGCTCGGGCACTCCCAGGAATCTTCTTTTATGCCGGCCCGAAACTTCAAATCCTGAATAGGGCAGCTGGCCACCTTCAGCATGGCCCTGGCCTCCAGGATCCTGGCAGTGTCGACAGCGGCCCCGGCGCCCTGTTCCCTGTTTAGAAACTCGCTTTTGCAGCTAAGAAACAGTTCTTTTCGTGCTCCACATTTCAAAGCTGTTGCCTGTAAATGAGGCAGCCTCTCCTGCCAAGGGCAAAGTGGCGGTCAGCCCCCACGACCAGCCACAGTAGCAGTCTTCCCTTAAGAGACGGCAAGAGGAAGGTCCACAAGTTTCCCGGCTGCCTAAGGCCCAGTGGCCGTCTTTTCCACCTCAGCTACTCAGCACCAGCCGCCGCAGCCACCGCCATCTTGAAAATGTCCAATAAATTAAAATTTTTTAAAAAGGGGGGTAAAAAGATATCAATGCTCTTGGTAAAAGTTACCAGTGCTCCTTAGAGAAAAAGCCAATTCTAGATGGTAGCAGGAAATGTCCA
>NW_007773973.1:2838-4219 GCF_000696425.1 Galeopterus variegatus | reverse complement strand
ATATATCCAAAACAGTTGGAAGTGATTGCCTTTTGGGGGCAGAAACTGGGTATGGGGGGGGCGGGGCGTGGAAGAAGGGACTATTGTACATTAGAACCTTGTAAAATTATTTGGCTTTAAAAAATACGTACATATATTACTTTGATATAAGTGAAACATTATTTTAAAAATCATGATAACTAAGAAAGAAAGGAGGATAGGTAGAAATGATTAGAATAATGAAACAAATTCTCTCTTTTTTCTGTTTCTCTCTGTACATCTGATTCATTTTCCCTCACTGTGAATCAGATGGTCTGTGGGGCTGGAGAGACTAGGAAGGGTGTGGCAGGGTGAAGGGATGGCTCTCAGTAGATCTGAACTCATAGCTTTGCAAATCGCGAGCAAAGGACTCTTCCTCCAAACTTCAGTTAGTGTGAGACTGACTTATACTTTTCTCTCCACATGCCCCTTTTGGATCTGTGAAGGCTGTCCACATGCCCCTTTTGGATCTGTGAAGGCTGTTTTAGTGTCTTCAGGACCCTCTCCCCCATGAAGATGTATTTGGTAATTATGGAAACATTTGTAAATGAAGATTTTATTCACTCATATTTGCAATGTATTTCTTCTTTCAGAACAATGTGGAGCCTCATTGTGCTTTCCGGTTATAACGGTTTCTATTACTATTTTGATGAGGAGATCAAAAGAAAAAGTAGAATACCAANATTTGTGCTGGAGTTACCAGTCATTGTTTCTTAGGTTTGTGTGCATATAAATCACATTGGGGTTTTTTTTTTTTTTTAACTTATTTTAAAATAATTATAGATTCACAGGAAGTTGCAAAGGCAATACAGAGAGGTCCTGCATACCCTTCACCCAATTTCCTCCAATGGTTATATTTTATGTAACTTTAGTATAATATCAAAACTTGGAAATTGAGTTGGTAGAATGTGTGGGTGAAGTCCTATGCCATTTTATCACACATATAGATTCCTGTAACTATAATCACTGTACAGAACTAGTCAGTTCATCACCTCAAAGATCTCCCTTATGCTATTCCTACATAACCACACCTATTCTTTTCCCCGTACTTGCCAAATAACATCTGCCAATCACTAATCACTTTTGAGAAGGCTGTTTCAGTGCTCGGCAATCACTAATCTGTGTCCCATCTCTATATTTTTGTGATTTTGAGAATATTATGTAAGGGAAATCATTCAGTTTGTGGTCCTTTGACAGTGGCTTTTTTTCACTTGGCATAATGCCCTTGAGATCTATTCAAGTTGTTGCATGTAGCAGCAGTTTTTTTCTTTTCTTATTTTACTTATTTAAAAAAAATTATTATAGGGCTGGCCTGTAGCTCACTCGGGAGAGTGCAGTGCTGAGAACACTAAGGCCACGGGTT
>NW_007773973.1:0-1418 GCF_000696425.1 Galeopterus variegatus | reverse complement strand
TACAGAGAAGTCCTGTGTACCTTTCACCCAGTTTCCCCAATGGTAACATCTTAGATAATTATAGTACAAAATCAAAACCAGGAAATTGACATTGGTACAATCCACAGACCTTATTCGGAGTTTACCATTTTTGCATGTGCTCATTTATGTGTCCCTGTGTCTAGTTCTATACAATTTTAACATGTAGTTTCATGTAACCAGTACCATGATCGAGATACAGAGCTATTACATCACACAAAGATCCCTTGTGTTAGCCTTTTATAGTCACACGCATAACCCTTGCCTCTTCATTCCATCTTTAACACCTGGGAACCATTAATGTGTTCTACATCTCTATAATTTTGTCATTTTGAGAATGTTGCATAAATGTAGTTGTGCATATATAACCTTTCGAGACTGGCTGTTTTTCACTCAGCATGATGCCCTTGAGATCCATCCAAGTTGTTGCATGTATCAGGTTTGTTCCTTTTAATTGTTGAGTGGTATTCCATGGTTTGGGTGTAACACAGTTTGTTTAACTGTTCAGGCATTGTAGGATGTTTTGGTTATTTCCAGTTCGGGGCCATTACAAAGAAAGCTGCTAGAATAATCATGTAAAAAAATTGTGTAAAAACAAACAAACAAAAAGCCCAGGCTCCAGACTAAGTAAATCAGAATCTCAAGGGTGAAGCCCAGGTGTCAACATTTTTAAAAAGCTTCCCATGTAAGTATCATGTGCAACAAGAATTGTGTCAACGATTTCTAAAACCAAGCTGGGTTTTAGAAATCTGCAAATGCTGCAAAAATTATTTATTAATAACAGTTATCATTATTATGTACCTACCAGATGCTCAGCATTGTACTCATTTGACCTCTAAATCCTTTGGAAGATATATTATTGTTTTCCCTTTACATATGAGAAGACTAAGCCTTAATTTTCTCAATTCAGGTAAGTGGGCAATTACCAATCTGCTTTTCTGTCTTTATACTTTTGCCTTGTTGTGCTGGACAGATCTTTTCAGGAAGAAAAGAGAATGGTGATTGCCTGGAGCAACTCAGCTGTTGATCAGATTTCTTCTCACAGCTGTTGCTTGATGCAGGTGGACCCCATGATCATTTTGCCAGACTGTGATAGTGGGTAATGCAGACAAAGAAAGCAATAAATTGTTCCTTCCCCACCCTGTTCCTGATAGGGTCTAAAGTATTCCCTTCCTTGATGCTAGGGTGGGCACTCTCCCTCCATGGCCATGAAATTGGCGTGTTCCTTTCCAGTTGCTATAACTTCATCTCTTTTTCTAAGGATCTCCTATTCATACCCAGAGGGGTCAGGTGTGAAAAGAACAATGGCATTTTTATAAAATTTACAGAGACCCATTTCTTGGGAAAATATAGGAAAATGGTTAGGGCCCCTCAGATGTTCAGAATCTTGCCAAGCATTT
>NW_007773972.1:0-4219 GCF_000696425.1 Galeopterus variegatus | reverse complement strand
CTGTTTCCATGCTGTTCAGTTCAACAGGTCTATTACTTTGAAATCAAGACATTATACATAACGATGACAAGCACATCTGGAGACAATGCTGTTCTGGGTAACCTTACACACGCATTGTGCAAAAAACTTTCTTCAGGCTAGTTTTTTCATAAAATGTGCATGTTTGTTTATATTTACATTGCCCATGTGTCCCTAAATCCTATGGTTTGGTTCCCCAGGGATGAACAGAGGATGTAAAGGTCATGTAACATATAGAAACACTAAGGAAAATGAGAGTTGAGTTAGTGTGCATAACACTAGCACCGTGTAACATCATCACTCTGAAGTCAGCTACTGTTTTTTCAATAAGTGAACATCAGTGTGTTTTATCAGAGAAAAATAAAAATTCTTCTTGGATGCTTTTCCAGTCAGTCAATACCACACACATTTATTGAATAGCATCTATACGTGTGCCAGCCACTGTTGCTGGTGCAGTCACTTGTGGTAAATTAGTCTCTCTCTGTAACATGTTATTTGGAGGCAAACTGGCACTGTTCAGAAGGAACTTTGGATTTAATTAGCATCCAAAAATTTTAAATACCCATAATTGTATATGGGTATGGCCAAGAACATTACCCATGGTTAATCTGCATGTTGTTCCTATTGTTCCTAAAATGTGAGGACATTTAACAATAACTACTTTGCGTTACATGGTGTTGCATGCTAAACTGAGAGCAAAGATCACTCTGAGCTGATGATACGTGACATTGAGCACTTTGGGGGTGATGACGATCCACCAGTTTAACACCCTTTCCTGTCATACCCACTGAATTTCCCCTTTGAGATTACCTCCTACCCAAGCTCTTGCACCTTCATCTCAGAGCTGTCTAGCTCAGTTTTCTTGGTCCTGGGTGGTTATTAGTAGAATCATACTTCAGAGGTCTAAAGAGCCCACGGGTTATCCATGGGGCCAATTCCATTTCAAATATTTAAAAATCTCATATATTCTGACCAAATTGACGTTTGCTCCCTCCATACATAACAGTAGCACAAAAGCTGAGATCCTGAACTGAACTCCCATCTTAAGATTCTGAACTTCAAGGGCCTGCCTGTGGCTCACTTGGGAGAATGTAGTGCTGATAACACCAAATTAAGGGTTAAAAGATTCCCTTACTGATCATCTTTATAAAAAAAAAGAAGATTCTGAACTTCATTGTCCTTTAATGGAACAGTACTTTCACTAAATACTTTCTTGGGCTTATTGGCTGCTTCTATCGAAAATTCTCTAACTTGCTTCCCTTTTTATAAAAATTATGAATAAAAAAGTTACCGAAACCCTAACCCCAAGGAATTTTAATAGTTCTCCAGCATGTTCATCATGCAATTTCTGTGCCATATAGTAAAAAATGAATCAAGGCTCTGTAGGGGAAAATGTGTGCTTCAAAGGAAAACTATGCATTGTCTATACATAAACAGAATTATAATTGTATGGAAGCTAGTTTACATCTTTGTAAATTGTAAATATCTAATAGCAATGCAAAATAAATTTTGTCTATAGAAATGCAAATTCTGCTGAGAGTAATGGACTTTCTTCCCCCACTGTGGAGAAGCCAGGATTCTCTTTTGAACCTGTTGAACATCTACTTGGTTCCCTCATTGATACATGAGTTAAATAAAATCTTTGACAACTATCCATTTGATATCTGTGTGGGAGCCACGATTTTACTTTTTCACGAAAATTATCATTTAACAGCTACAAATGAGAAAAAATAAGCATAACTAGGGTATTCATTGGGGAGGTTATAAAAATAAGATGATGAAAAAGGACATATCCAGCAGGAGGGGATCAAGAGTCACTTTCTCCCATGCTCTTCTAAGTATAAACCTGCCACAATTTCAGAGGAATGAAAGTGAAAAGTTACTCAACAATTTTCTCTAAAAGTAATACCACTTTTATATTCATATTGGAAAGTTTTGAAACAAATAATTAAAGGGTGATAGGTCCTATATGAAACCGTTACTCAACAATTTTCTCTAAAAGTAATACCACTTTTATATTCATATTGGAAAGTTTTGAAAGAAATAATTCAAGGGTGGTAGTTCCTATATGAAACAAGTGATAGGTCCTATATGAAACCGTTGTCAAAACAAAATTGCACCAGACAAAGTAAATTAGGTAAGGAAGACTTTATTCAAGGCTATTGCAATAGGAGAGAGACACCAGTCTTACCTCAACTCTGCTGAAACAATAAGTGGAAAACGTTTTAAAAGCTGGGGTGGGGGATATCATAAGGCCATTGTTGCCTTATCCAGAGGAAAAGTACACTTTCTCTCATCTTCATGACAGGAGATAATTTTATAATCTGGAGCAAGATTTTTACTGGAGTTAGGCTCCTACTCCCAACAGAGACTGGGAGATAGGTGGTATCTTCCTCAATGATTACATGTCGAAGGTTCTAGAGAAAGACAGCCCCTGGTTATAAAACTGATAAGAGGCTGGGAGAAGATTTACAACTCAAAGGGACAGAGAAATAATTTACAATTATAAGTATTCCAAAGTAAATGCTCTTTAAAAAAAAAAGGAGGGGAGGTCATGGGCCTAGAGTCAGGAAGAAACCTATCTAACATTAAATGAAGCTGAAGGGAACATTAAGGCTATCTCAGTCAATATCCATATTGTCATTTTTATCTTATTTATTATTTCATTGAAACTTTAAGATAGCAAAGCCTTCCTCATATATCACCTCATACTAATCTCTAGAAGCACTATAATTCATTTTGCAGATGACTTAACTAAGAGTTAGAAAGGTCAAGTCATTGGCCTTTGGTTTCAAATTCATAAAAATAAGTGCTAAGACTTAAACTCAGTTTTCTGACTTTCAGTTCAATGCATTTAAAATGCCAGTATATGCTGCTGACACAATCACAACTTTGCAACACTGTGCTCACTTACAAGCTGACTAGAGTTCTCCAAATCCCACCCAAGCTATGAAATAAAGCATTTGAGTTTCATAGAAAATCATAAGTGTGGTATATAGAAGATGAGTTGTGCCAGGTTAGCGTGGTACCTATGACGAAAATGTAACAGTCAAGGAAAGAGATGCAGTGAGATCTCTGGGTTTTAAATACATAGTAGTCTCTGTTTCCTGATTATACTGTGATTGTTGCAACCAGAGACACAGTCCAGTCATTGAAGGGGCTTTGAGGTTGTGGAAGGCTGAAAAATGTCCCCCCAAAAGATATCCAGGTCCTAATCCCTAAAACCTGGTAGGCTGAAAAATGATCCCCCTATCCAGGATCTAATCCCTAAAATCTGTGAATGTTACTGTACATGGCTAAAAAAGGGTCTTTACAGATGTGATCAAGTTAAGGATCTTGAGATATCCATATGAGCTCTAAATACAATCATACATATCCTTCTAACAGGGAGGCAAAGGGAGATTTTACACACAGAGAGAAAAGGGCGATATAAAGATGGAATAGAGAGATATCTGAAGATCCTGACTGTAAGGACTGGAGTGCTACAGCCAGAGGCCAAGGAATGCCCGTATCCACCAGAAGCTGGAAGAGATGGAAATTATTCACCCCAGGGACCTCCAGAGTGAGTGCAGCCCTGCTTGCCCCTTTATTTTGACCCAGTGGTACAGACTTCGACATGTGACTTCTGGCCTCCGGAACTGTAAGAGAATAAATTTCTGTTGTTTTAAGCCACCATGTCTGTGGTAATTTCTTATAGCAGCCACAGGAAATAAACAGATTTTGGTACCAAGAAGTGGGATGCTGTTGTAACAGATACGTAAAAATGTAGAAGTGGCTTTGTAATTTGGTGATGGACAGAGGCTGGAAGAATTTTAAGGCACATGATAGATAGATTACTTTAAAAAGACTATTGCCAGAAATATGGCCATTAAAAGGCACTGCTGGCTGGAGCCCAGAAAGAAGTGAGAAGCGCAATAGAGAAAGCCTATATCATCCTAGAGAATGAGTGTATTGCCATAAACAGAAGATTGGTAGAAATATAAACAGTGAAGGTGCTGCTGCTCAGAAGCTCAAAAGAAAATGACAAACATGTTTTTAGAAACTGGAAGAAAAGTGATCTTTGTTATATAGTGACAGAGAATTGTAACCTACCCTTGCATGGAAAGCAGAATTTATAAGTGATAAACTTGGATATTTAGCTGAGATTTCCAAGCAAAGTGTCAAAGATGAATCCTGGTTTCTTCTTGATGCTTATACTAAA
>NW_007773971.1:0-4220 GCF_000696425.1 Galeopterus variegatus | reverse complement strand
AAAAAAAAAAAAGAGAGAAAAAAGTTCTAGGAGACAGACAGCTTTACAAGGAAGTGTAAAATGATGCTTTTCACCAAAAAAAAAAAAAGAAATGTAAGAGTAAATAATTTTAACAATAAAAGGTTGTTATCCACTAATTTTAAAAGTCAATTGCATCAGATCCCCATACAGGCCAGCCACCAAAAAAAAAGTCAATTGCAAACCATGTGCCTTCCATAAGACCCAACAATTGTACTCTCAGCAATAAAAACTTATGTTCACATAAAAATCCATACAAAAATATTCATAGCAGCTTAATTCATAATGGCCAAAAACTAAAAACAAATCAGATGTCTTTCGATGAGTGAATGGTTAAACAAATTACAGTGCATTCATATCATGGAATACTACTCATCAATAAGAAGAAATTAGCTACTGCCACATAACAACCTGAATTTATCTCAAGGGAGTTACATTGTGTGGGAAAAAAACCCTAACTCAAAAGGTTACACACTGTATGATTCCATTCCATTATATAACATTCTTGAAATGACAAAATTATAGAAATGGAAAATCGATAGGTGGTTGACAGGGGATCTAGGATTTACGGAGAGGCAGCAAGAAGAAAGGAGGTGTGGCTATAAAAGGGCAACGTGAGGAATTCTTGTGATGGAACTGTTCTGTATCTTGAGTATAGTGCTGGATACATGAGCCTATAGATGTAATAAAATTGCATTGAACTAAATACACACACTAATACAAGTAAAACTGGAGAAATGTAAACAAGATCATGGACTGTATCAATACAATATCTTGATTGTGGTAATGTACTATCGTTCTACAAAATGATAGTACCAGGGAAAACTAGGTAAAAGATACTTGGGGGTCTGGTCAGTTAGCTCAGTTGGTTAAAGGAGAATGTCATAACACCAAGTCAAGGGTTCGGATCCCTGTATTGACCAATCAAAAAAAAAAAAAAAGATACTTGGGATTTCTTTGTATTACTTCTTATAAATGCACATAAATCTACAATCATGTCATTAACAAGGATTAAATAATTACGAAGTACAAATCTAAAACTGAGGAGTAGGGACCGGCCAGTTAGCTAAATTCATTAGCACATGGTACTGATAAGACCAAGGTCAAGCTTTCGGATCCTACTGGGCAGCTTCCAAAAAATAAAAACAAAATAAATAAATAAATAAACAAACAAATAAATAATCATAAAATTGAGGAGTCACTCTTTTTTTGGGGGGTGGCTGGCCAGTATGGGGATCTAAACCTGTGACCTTAGTGTTAACAAGGTGGAGTTCTAACTGAGCCAACCTGCCAGTCCCAGAGGAGTCACTCTACTTTTTAAAAAGAACTCTAAATGTTTGCATTTCAAAAACATTTGTCCACTAAAAGTACTCAAACCAAAAAGTTTCATAGAAAAAAGCAAATGATTCTCACAGCAGTATTCTGGAAAAGGAAGTGTATACTCCTGCTATACATAAGGAACTGAAGGGGAACCTTCCTTCCATCTGAGACCAGCTTGTACCATTGCCAGAGCCTACTGTATTTTATGATAGGTCTGCCAAAAAAGGAGAAATTAAACTAACAAGCATACTGAAAAAAAAAATTTTTTTTTTTTATCCTTTTTGTGACCGGTAAGGGGATCGCAACCCTTGGCTTGGTGAGGTCTGCACTGCGCTCAGCCAGTGAGCGCACCTGCCATCCCTATATAGGATCCGAACCCGGGGCGGGAGCGCCACTGTGCTCCCACCGCCGCACTCTCCCGAGTGCACCACGAGGCCGGCCCCTGAAAATAATTTAAATATTAAGAAATCTAAATGCTACAATCTCTTTAATATATGAGAGACACAGTTATAAATAGCTACAATATTTTGTACAGAGGCAAGCATAGAAGAGAACTCACAATGGCAGGGAGAGAAAGATGAAAAGGGGCCCCCAGAAGAAAATAAGGGAAAATAGAGCTATTTATTTCCTATATATCAGACAACAAAACAGAAAACTTCAACATCAAATGGTTTGTCTTTATTCCTAGGATAAATTCCTTTTTTTTTTTTTTCTTTTCAAAGATGACCGGTAAGGGGATCTCAACCCTTGGCTTGGTGTTGTCAGCACCACGCTCAGCCAGTGAGCAAACTGGCCATCCCTATATGGGATCCGAACCCGTGGCCCTGGTGTTATCAGCACCGCACTCTACCGAGTGAGCCACGGGCCGGCCCCCTGGGATAAATTCCTGATCTTCAAATAGCACCTCAAAGATAAGGTTTTCTTTCCTTTTGGCCTGAGATAAGGTTTTCTTTCCTTTTGGCCTGAGATCCTTCTGGCCCTGTGTAGCTAGCTCCTTCTTGGGTTGAATTTCCCACAACTCCCAGATGCTTCAAAACAAATCCATAGTCCTGCCATATAATACATCCATTATTTATAACAGGAGTGGATACTGGTGAGAGAAACAATGTTTCTAAACTCTGAGCCTTAACTTTACAATGAAAGATTGTCTCTAAGGTTCCCTCAGTTATAAAATTCTGGTTTGCATTAAAAATCTCCTATGCTAAACTTCTCTCTTGACCCAGATGGTAAGACTAAGACTCACAGAGATTTAGGTCATAAAGCTACTTAATCTTAGTGACAGATCTGGAATCCAGGTTTCCTACCTCTTTCCACTATACTACCTTGAATATTTAGTTGTTCAATGCAACAAGTATTTATTTAGTGCCTAATATGTTACCAGGAATTGTTCTAGACACAAAGGAAATAGCAATGACCAAACAGACTAAAAGCGCTGCTCTCAAGGGGCTTACAGTCTAATAGGACGAGAGACAAATAAGTAAAATGTATATAGTAATTTATCAGATAGTAATAAAAGCTATGGAGAAAACTGATGCACTGTAAAAGAGATATGAGTGCCAGGGGTAGAGAGGAGGCTGTTATTTTAAATAGGGAGAGCATGGAAACCTTACCGATAAAGTGACTTTTGAGCAAAATCTGAAGGAGGCAAGGCTATGGGGGCACAGTACTGCAGGCAGAAAAAAATAAACACAAAAAGCCCTGACATGAAGCATGTTTGTGTTTGAGAAACAAGATCAAAGCTGGTGTGGTTAGAGTGGACTGAATAAGGAGAAAAACAGGAAAGTGCCACAGAATTGTTTAGGTCATTGGGGGTGAACATTAGGACATTATACTATTAAATTATTATTAATTAATGGTTTACTGTTACACTCAGTAGAAGCCCAGGTCCTTACACGTAAAAGACTGACATAATCTTAAATTTACTGTGTTGAAAATGAAGTACTGGCAGAAAATAAATAAGTAAATAGAAAGAAAGAAAAAGGAAGGAAGGAAGGAAAGAAGGAAGGAAGGAAGGAAGGAAGGAAGGAAGGAAGGAAGGAAAAAGGAAAGAAAAGAAAGAAAAGACTATCAGGGAAGAGGGAGACAAGGGTAGGTAATGGGCAAAGACAAAAGCAGGAAGAGCGGTTAGGTGGCTTCTACAATAATCTAAGTAAAAGTTAATACTGCCTTGGACCAGGGTAGTAAAAGTAAGAAATGGTGACAAGTGGACAGATGCCAGATGTTTTCTGAAGGCAGCATCCACTAGATTTATAACCAACTGGATACAGGGTGTTAAGGGAAAGAAGGGAACCAAAGATGACTTGAGGCTTTTGGCCTAAGCAACTGCAGGGATGGAAATAGTCATTACTTAGATAGGTAAGAGTATGTTTAGTTTTGTGAGAAACTGCCAAACTGTCTCCCAAAGTGGCTATACAATTTTGCATTCCCATCAGGAAAGAGAGTTCCTGTTGCTACACAATTTCATCAGCATTTGGTGTTGTCAGTGTTCTTGATGTTGGCCATTTTAACAGATGTGTAGTGGTAACTCATTGTTATTTAATTCATATTTTCTTTCTTTCTTTCTTTTTTTTTTTACTGACCGGCAACGGGATCGCAACCCTCGGTGTTGCCCCCGCACCGCACTCAGCCAGTGAGCGGGAACCGGTCTCCACATGGGATCCGAACCCTCAGCGGGAGTGCCACCGTGCTCCCAAGCGGCGCACTCTCCAGTGCGCCACCGGGCCGGCCCTAATTCCTATTTTCTGAATGACATGTGATGTAGAGCACCTTTTCATATGCTTACTTATCGTCTGTACATCTTCTTTGCTGAGGTGTCTTCTGCCCATTTTTTAATATGATTGTTCACTTTCTTAGTGCTGAATTTTAAGAGTTCTCTGTATATT
>NW_007773970.1:0-4220 GCF_000696425.1 Galeopterus variegatus | reverse complement strand
GGACCTTACTTTTCTTTTCTAGCAAATTCGAATAATGTTACTTTCTCTACTGGATTGTGGTTTGGACTTACAATTTGAGGACAGTGTTTGTAAAGTGACTAATAGAATGTTTCTCTCATAATAAGTACTGATGGTACTGATGTGGGGTAGGGGCGACATATATTGTTTACACATTTCTCCAGACTTCCTTTCTAACCTCACAATAGGCCCAGAAAAAAATTCATATTATTCAAAAAACGAAGAAATATTTTATTTTTAAGTCACATCCTGCTTTCTAATCAAATGAATTTTCTGGGATCCATTAGAAGTGACTTTCTTTATTCCATTTTAATTTGTGTGACCATGCATCCTTTCTCTAACCCTCTATTATTTCTCTGGATCCATGTTTTGACGAGGGTAGTCCTAACCACTATAACATAAAGAACTCTTACAGATTTTTAAGGAAGGTTTTCACTTATAGAAAGTAATAAAAGTATTAATTTCCTTTTCAGATTATTTAAATGGACCATAAAACAGCCTCACTTACTGAACTAACCTTTCCTCATATTCCATATAACCAAGAGAGGGTGTATAGTCCAGGGCACTGAAGCATTTATGCACACTGGTGGTCTGAAAGGTTTAATGTCTCTTCCTGGAGTGATTAATTTAAAGCAGGGCAAGACTGGCTGAACAATATTATTTCATCTTAAGGACATCTGGAAATCCAGAAAGTTAGCCCTTGTTTAATTCTGTTGAAGAAAAAGAAATGCATGTTCATAATTCTTACCTATTACTAGAGCAATCCCGCAATTGCTCCTCAGACCCGGGAAGCAAAGCTCATGATATCACCTTGAACAGGGGACAGGAGGTGGCAGAATCACTTCTATCAATTGATGAGGCAGGACTTAGGGAGCAGAATAAATGGGGTTTGTGAGACAGAAAGCTTCTGTGATTTCAGGAAGTAAGCGAAAAAACTGAGGATTTATTTAAAAAGAGAAAAGAAATCCCAGGAAAACAAAAACTTAAAAAAATGACCAATAATATAAATATCACAAAATCGAGAAAAATATATATATTTTTAATTATTTAACTGTTTAACTTACCACTATGCTTTCTTCCTACATTTTTGACTGCAAACCCTTTGATGGCTTTTTTATATTTAAAGATATTTTGTAATATTTTCTACAGAGAGAATTGAAAGATATCTCAATCTTTCTTTCAGCATAGGAGATTGAAATTTATTTGTTATTATTCAAAGTTAAGGTGAATACAACTGTGGCCTCCTATGCAGTCATACTCACTGTTTTTAGTACTGCTTCCGGTGTATGCTCTACAAATATGGGAATTCTGTTAATTCTAGTACTCTATTTCCCACAATCCCCATCAATTTGGAAAAAAGTACTGTATGATGTGTTTATAACTGTACATGCTACATTTTATTCCTGTCAGGAGAGAGCATTCTTCTTGACTAGACATCTATGAAAAACAAATCATTGATGAGAAACATAAATTTATGCGACTGACGACTGGAAGAATTTTCTTCACACTGGCTTCTGGCTTCATACATTTTACACTTCCTTTCTTTGCCATTTCCCACATTCTTCCAACACCGGGGCCATAGGTGTGTTCACATTGCAATATGACCTCCAGCCCTGCACTTTTGTGTAATGAACTGGGAAGAAAGTCCAGGTAGAAATAAGAGTCACCCAGGATGTTATTTCCACCTCGGCATGGCCAGCAATAACTTCCTACACAGAAATGACTGCAAACCCTGTCACTGCAGCCCATTAAATCCAAACTAAATTCATCTCCCTTGGCAAGATCCCCCAAATGCTCTAACACCACCCCATAATAGGGGAAGTATATGGGAGAGAAAGTCAAAATGAAAAGGGACAGTGGTCTTAATTGATTGTGATTAAAATATCTTAACTTTTGCAAATTTTACAAAAACCTATGACTATGGCCTCTAAGGGCCTTGAATAGAGCTCTTGAACAGCCACCTAGAAGCTAAATCATCTTTAAGTTCAATGTAAATCCTCCTCCAGGGGTGGAATATAAGAATAGGGTTTTACTTCCTCACTTTATCTTTACAAGAGCACCAGAGAAGAGCTATTCTACTCAAAACTCATTCTTCATTGAAACCTAGTTGTTTATAGCTAATGAAATCAGACATTCTTTGTAACTTTGTTCCAGTGGTTTGTTCAGAAAATCCAATAGGTGGCACTTCCAATGTGTTTGAAAGGAATGTTGAATGTTTGAGTTGAAATAATGATAAGAAAAGGTACAATTAATTGGCTTAAATCTATTCAACAGATGGTAGGATTCTTTTCCACAGAAATTGTACAATATAATTGTTCCCACTTTTCCAGGTTTCATCTTTTTTCTTTCCCTTCTCTGTTCCCTGCGCCCTTCTCAAGAGTTGAGTTTTCCTAGCAATGGTTTAGATTCAGAAACACATTCTGAGAAAATGAATTCTTGGTTTTATGTTACTGATATTAAAAAAAAAAAAAGCAAATCAGATAGACTTTAAGTACTGAGCTTTGGGGCACCCTGTGCTTTGGGGAATTCTTCACTGCAGAGATTAAGGTAGGTAGGCAGTGCAGGGAGAAGGTAGCCCCCAACACACACACACACACTCACACACACACACTCACACACACCACAACCTGCCTAGCACAGGCATCTCATTTGCCTCCATATCTCTGCACTGTCCTAGCTGGGTCTGAGTCTCTTCCTTCCATGAGTGCCCTTTCGACTACTTTCTGTGTTTTTCCTTTCCCATTCAAGACAGTCTGTGATGTCTTTTTTAACCTGATTTTATTTAGGTAGGACATTAGTACCCTGCTCTCAGCTGTAGTATTTTGTTAGCTACTGGCATTTGGTTGAACAAATCGGAAGCACAAATGTAATCCACTCACTTGGAAATACTGGAAGTTCTTCTTGATACAAGTGTAACTTGTGGAATCCACTTATATTTTGCTGCCATTTTAGAAAGTTAGCTCTACTTAGACCAGAAGGGAAATAGGCCACTTTGGCTTTTCTTTTTCTTTTTTTTCTCCTTCAGTGTGTTGGGAAAATATAGGAAAATAGTCAGGGCCCCTCAGATGTTCAGAATCTTGCCGAGCATTTGCTGTAAATAGGTTGTGTGTGGGTGGAGTTGGCGTGCCTGTGCAGCACCGTGATCTGGCTGGCGTTCTACTGCCTCTGGTGGCCGCGGCATGAGTGGCCACACCTTTCCAACCTGTGGCTTCCAAGCACCTCTTTGCTGGTTACCTAGCTCATAGATCTGCATGTAAAGGGTCTGGTGACCCAGCCTGGTGTGTGAAGGGTCTGGTGACCCAGTCTGTGAATGGGTTTGAGGGGTCTGTGAGCTCCAGACCCAGCCCTAGCCTGACAATTGGTGTCATAAACAGGATAAAAGTAGCCAGACAACTGGCATAATCGAGTAGCTTGACAATTGGCTATGTCGGCAGGATTTCAACATTAGCCCTAGCCTACAAGTGACAGCCTCCAATTGGAAAGAGGAAGATCAGGACATATTTTCTGTAAGAACAAAAAAATACCACACAGTGCTTAACTTACCTATCAGAATTATCTGTTAGGAATATAAGTTTCACAAAGAGGAGAGTATTTTTCTTATCAGATATCTTTGTTACCCCTTACAATAATTTTGACAGACTATGTTCCCCTTGCACATTTTAAGTTGACAACTAAAATGTTTAATCATAAGTTTATATAGTCTCAAAAAATATAATTTCTTGCACATAAAATTTTAAAGTGAAACTGCCACCTCACTTTTAAATGCATCAATAGCAATACATATCCAGTATCTATTTTTAAAGGTATAAAGATATCTTTAACAATTGGACATTTTTCATAATTCTCTTTTCTCCTTGAAATTGTACTTCCATTCCACTTTCTCCTTAGAATTTTAAACAATGTAATAAATTTTTTATCTGAAGTTACCCTTTCATATGTCAATGCAACAAAAATTTTAAAAAATTTCCATCCTGTTTTTTCCATAATCTCCATAGTCAAGAACTTCATGTCTAAGTTTAAATTCCTTTTGCTACAACTTTAGCTGAGCCTAGTAGTTGCACTAAAAATTTCTTATAGCCCTAGAGTTTGAAGAGCTACAATTTTCTTTTAACATTATGATTATTTTTCATATACAAATGACCTAAACAAGGCACATAAATTATAATATTTATAATAATTGAATATCTAAAATGAAATTGTAT
>NW_007773969.1:1527-4220 GCF_000696425.1 Galeopterus variegatus | reverse complement strand
TTTGAAAGATCACATAACTTAGTGGCTGAGCTGGGACTGTTCCCAGATCTGCTGATTCCAATCACCACATCAGCTCTTAATCACTGATGTTCAACTTCATCCAAATCAAACTGAGTAAGGAAGACTGAGTTCACCTGTACTGGTCAATGTAGACGACAGTCTGGATCATTCTTTTTCCTATAGTATAGCTCAAAGAAAGGTCTGCCTTAGGCAAATGTATTATCTTTTCCCTTTTTCCCCCCTTTGCTGTGTGTAGAAAACTGCATATGATAATTTTTAACATCTCTTGCTTCTTATACAAGGCAAGTCATTCTTGACAGGTTTTCAGGCAATATTTATGTGGCATTTCTGAAGGGGAAGGTAATTTAAATCATGCTATATGTTAAGTCTGCACCTCACCAATACAACACTTAATTCTATTGGATGTTGAGGGAAGTTTAGTAATGGTTATGGTATTTGGCATCCAATAAATACTTCTAGCCTCCCACATTCTTTCACCATGCCCAATAAAGATTAATTAGGAGAGGACGGTTCAGGGCTATGTCTTCTATGAAGAAGTTTTTCTGTATACTTAAAGACGTTATTCTATTGCCAGTTTTTGAGATGATTTTTGTTGAAGGAAAGTACTAAAATGTACTTTGACTAAATGACAAAGATATGATAGATTTTTTAAAAAGTTAACTTTATTCTGTATTTCATGTTTCCCCAGAAATACAGAATTCAAGTACAGAAGATGTGCTTGCTTTGCCAATTTTTATGGTAATACAAGCCAGGCAGTGATAAGTGCTTTGTGTTCAATTTTTTATTTTTACTTTTATGACAGCAAGGAGGAGGTCCTTTACTAGCACCAGTTTTTAGATGTGGAAGCTAAAGCTTGGAAGTTAAAGAGTTTGTCCAAGATCGCACATTTAGTAGAAGAGAGCATGAGCCCAGATCTTCCAATTGCTGAAGCCTGTGCCTGCACTACAAGCTCAGACTAGACCTCTTTGCATATCACATTCTTATTCAGAGAGGCTGGTTCATGTGCACTTTTTTTTTTTTTAATTGAAGCAATTGATTGTACGTATCTGTGGGGTACAACGTTGAATATCAATACCTGTGTGCAATATGTGATGCTCAAATTAGGATAATTAGTATGTATATTCAACATTTCACAATGTAATCATTTTTTTTGTTGTCCTTTACCAATTTCTCACTAGCACCCCCACCCCTTCCCATCTCTAGTGGTCTCAATTCTGTTCTCTCCTTTTGAAAGTTCAACAAATTATTGTGATTACTGTATCTTTCTTTTTTTGTTTATTTGTTTATTTTTTTAGCTCCCACTTATGAGTGAGGACACACGGTATTTCCCTTTCTATGCCTGGCTTGTTTCACTTAACATAATTTTCTCTAAATTCATCCATGTTGCTGTGAATTATCTGCACGTAGAGCAATTCTTTACCTTTCAGAAATTCTAATTTCTTCTACTTTCTAACCAGTGTGTCTGTTGTGATTTTCCAGGTGTTCCATAAAAATCTGTATTGTGGACTCTCTAACCTTTTGCAATGTTTTGTTTTCACTCCTCATATACCTAAAAGTTGTATTCTTTTTGACTTTTTGTCATTCAGAAAACTGAATGACACACTTGTAAAAAAATATTGCGTGGAGGACATGGACCAGTGTAGTAATTCAAGGAAATGTTGTGGATTGTGGCAGCATGTGTAAATATATTTTTCTTACTAACAATTAAAATGTGTTGGTGTCTAGTTCTGCGTGGGGGTCCCCTCACTGGAAGCTACAGGTTAAGACAGTTCCACCTTCACTGGGGGTCCACAGATGATCACGGCTCTGAGCACACGGTAGACGGAGTGAAATATGCTGCAGAGGTAAGCTATCCGGAGCATCTCTTGGATTCATGGTTTTCCTACATAGTGGGATTTAAGGGGCACAGGGGACAACTCTCTTGACCTCAAATAGATCTCTAGCCAATTAGGTATGTCACTGTCTGAAATTGCTTTATTCATTGAATATGAAAGTTTATCAAGATGAGACCTTCAAATGCTGCCCTGCTAATCCTTAAACCAACCCTGTTCCCATTTTAGAAATGATTAAACTGGAGACTTGGAGAGATTAAGTAATTTATCCAGCTAGGAAACATTGAGATAGGTTTAAACCCAGGTAGGTCTGATATCAAATTACAGACTCTTTCTAGATATATGTTGTATCTCCTGAAAGCGAGTGAGAGGGGAGAGAAGGAAACATTTGTTTTAGGTCCAACTGTGTGCATATTTGGTTCAGACACAAATACACAGTATGTAAAGCCCACATTAAAGAGGTGGATAGTAAGTGGCAAAGTTCCACTTAGAAAAATATATGTGTAAAGACACAAACTCTCCTAAACTCTACATTACCTCTACATTTACAGGTATAAAATGGAATCTTTGCTAATTATATAGGTTATTTGTAAAGAATAACACAATAAAGCATTTATTGACTTTTTTTTTTCCAACTGGGAAGTTATTCCTTTTTTCTTATATTAATTAACAATACTTTACTTTTTTGAATCCTCTGGTTAAAGGACAAAGTGTAATGTGCTTGCTTCAAGTTTTAATACGAGTAAATAGTACTAACACCCATGAGATGAAAGTGAGTTATTGTATGACTCAACCAAAACTTTTCATGTGAAAATGATTTGGCTGCAAGTTGCCTGGGCA
>NW_007773969.1:610-1491 GCF_000696425.1 Galeopterus variegatus | reverse complement strand
AGACCTTCAAATGCTGCCCTGCTAATCCTTAAACCAACCCTGTTCCCATTTTAGAAATGATTGAACTGGAGACTTGGAGAGATTAAGTAATTGTATGACTCAACCAAAACTTTTCATGTGAAAATGATTTGGCTGCAAGTTGCCTGGGCAAGACAGCAATGCTGCTAGGAGAGTACAGTTGTCTTCACGTTCTCATAGTTACTGAGCTGTGGAGTTTAGATACCGCTACATAGCCCTGCCATTCAGAGAAATCCAGCAAAGTGAATTTCTTTCCAAGTTCATTCTTCCATTAACATGTACATCTGCCTTTTTTGTCATCCAAAATGTCCATTTTGCCAACTAAATTACTGGCTTTTGAGACCAACTGCCTTAGGGTATGGGGCCTGCTTTGTCGTCAGGGTAGAGGAATAAAATGTACATATAGAGTGTTCTACAGTGGTGGACAGAAGATTCGAAGAATATAGAAAGTGGAACTCCTGAATCTATATGGTGTCTCAGTTTAGATCATCTACTGTGTAGTTTTCATGTTTGCTTTCTAAAGGTTTGTGTTCTAAATTTAACATACTGTTCTAAATCTCAAAAGCTCTATGGGGATAAATTGCTGGCTGTTTTGGATCACTGGTCTCTAATTATCCTTAGCAACTCGGGAAAATTGGTCACATTGCTTTACGGGTACACCTTGTACTTTTATAAGCTTGAAAGTATATACTCTCAGAGAGGTTTACTGCCCATTGGCAGTAGTTTCTTGAAAAAAGCCCTCATATCCTGAAATTTTTCAGAAGCTCAGAGTTCTGACATGCAAATCTTTATAGATATATAGCTTTGTGGATAAAGTCTCAACTAGAATTTCAGATCATTCTTTAATAGTTATGTAAGGCTTT
>NW_007773969.1:0-337 GCF_000696425.1 Galeopterus variegatus | reverse complement strand
CTTTGTGGATAAAGTCTCAACTAGAATTTCAGATCATTCTTTAATAGTTATGTAAGGCTTTTTCTTATTTCATTCATTCACATTTCTTATTTCCTATATTCATTCATTCATTCACTCAATCTGCAAGTTTTCATTGAGAGCTGACCACATCCCCAATCTTTGCACAGCTTACTCATGCTTATCCTGAAGGGATGCTGGAGAGAGATAGGGAGGCTGCAAGTCCTCATAACCATTCAGCTTCACCCAGACGTGGGCCAGAGAATGCTTCCTTGTGGAAGAGGCCTTTCCCCTGAAACCTGAGTGATGAATAGGAGTGAACCAGATGAAGGGGTAAGAC
>NW_007773968.1:0-4220 GCF_000696425.1 Galeopterus variegatus | reverse complement strand
AAAAAAAATAAAAATAATATCAATAATATTTTTAAACAAATAGCCATAATTCTGTTTTCCTCCTTGTCAATCCTAGATAATTTTTTTTTTTCCTGCTCGATCTTGGGTAAGCAGTTGCTTTTATGAAATCATCTCATTGGATTGAGAAGAGTTCTGGAAATCATCACTTAGCCCCCAAATGCAGTCAGAGTTATCTAAGTCATGTCAGTTTGAAAGCCCCCACAATAAAATATCAATAGTTAAGTGTTTTAGTTTGCTACAGCTGCTCTAGTGAAGCACTATAGACAGGGTTACCTGACAACCAGAAATTTATTTTCTCACTGTTCTAGAGGCTGAAAAGTCCAAGAACAAGGTAATGGCAGGGTTGGCTTCATTGTAAGGCCTCTGTCCTTGGCTTATAGATGGTCATCTTCTCCGTTTGTCTTCACACTGTCTTTCCTCTGTGTCTGTGTCCTAATCCCCTCTTCTTATAAAGACAACAGTAATATTGGTTACTTAAGGCCCACAACCATGACCTCATTTTACCTTAATTGTCTCTTTAGAGACCCTGTCTCCAAATATAGTCACATTCTGAGGCAGAGGCAGTTAGGACTTCAACATGTGAATTTGGAGGGACACAGTTCAGCTCATAACATTAAGTATATCTGGTTTAGTCTTTTGCAAGAGGTTCTCAGACTGTCCTTTATTGACAACATGCTTTGGGGCAAATATGAGAGGAAAGCAGAACAACTATCATAACTGTCATAATGGAGAAGAGGAAAATCTCTACTGAAGTAAGGAAAATACATAACAATGTTTCCATTCAGAGTAAGAACATATTATGGACTGACAAATTTCCAGGGCTTTCCAATGTATCTTGTGAAGTGTACAACCTATAAAATGTATTTATGTTAATAACTTTTTCCCTGCTTAAATTAACCTAGAGCAAGCTGAACTTCTTTTTTTTATTTAACAACTTTTCTCATGAAACTCATACAAAAATGTTGAGCTACTCAAGAATAATGAAACATATCAAAACGCCTGATAATTTTTATCATCTCTCTTTCTATAAAATGAAAGACAAAATCTTTATGATTTTCTAATATTGATCTAGAAAATCTCAAAGATAGCTTTAGGTGTAAAATATATCTTGATTTTTTTTTTAATTTAAGACAATCTTGTCTTAAATTAAAGCTAATTTAAGAGAAAATGATATGTGATATTAGGGGAGAGGTCATCATTTGACTAAGATTGAAACATAGGTATATAAGAATAATGAATGGCTGAACAAATGTTAGTTGACCTTAATTTAACTACATGTTAATTAAAGTGACACTAACCATGTTTTTAAATAAATTTAAAGTCAGAAAATAAAATTGGAAGAAATCAGTTCAGAACTGAGAAACTTGTTATTAGTTTGTTAAAACTAATCAAGGATATAGCAAGTCATTATGAAGCACAGAAAGTTATTTTGCTGACATAAAACTCTGCTTTCTGGCAAAATTATCCAATGAGTATAGAATATCCTTTTACTAGTTCTTGATAAGAGCAGACTAGATATCCCAAAGCTAATTTGTCACTTGAACATTAAAAAATGTGAAACTTTAATTTTAACAAAACATTTTTATAAATAAACACATCAAAACCAAACTCTTGAGTGCCATACTCTTCTTCTTCTGACCATGATGGAGTAACAGACACAGAGCTTACCATCCCACCTTTAACAACTAGGACACTGAACAAAAATATATAAAGCAATGATTTGTCAGACATGGGACAACTGCAAGCACAGGACCATGAAGGGAAACAAATGAGGTGAGCTCTGTGATTGCCCCAGCTTATTGACTGGAGACAGTTAAATTTGTAATTAAAACCTGCCAACAAAGTAATGCTCAGGCCAAGATGTTTTCATTGGTGAATTCATTCCAAACATTTTTTTAAAAAGCAATATCAATTCTACACAAATTATGCCAGAAAACTGAAGAAGATAGAACATTTACCAATTCATTTAATAAAGACAATTTTAACCGAATAAGAAAAGCAGACAAATACAAAGACATTACAAGAGCAGAAAACTACAAATCAATATCCTTTGGGAGCATAGAAACAACAATCCTCAACAAAATTTTAACAAATTGAATCAACCAATTTATAGAAAGGATAATAACAGGATCAAGTGATGTTTATCCCAGCAATACAAGTTTAGATTAGCATTAGAAAATCAATCAATGTATTTTTATCACACGTATTAACAAACTAAAATAGAAAGTAAAAATCGATATGAAGAAATGCATTTGACAAAATTGAATATTCTTTTATGATAAAAACCTTAAGTAATGAAGAAAGAGTACTTCCTCAACCTGATAAAGAACATCTACTAAGAATTTACAGTAACATCATACCATACTTAATCATGAAATAATAAATATATTCCTCCTAAGAAAACTCAACTCAGGCAAGGATATCTTTTCTCAACTCCTCCATTCAACACTGTATTAAAGATCTTAGACAATGCAACAAGGCAAGAAAAATAAGGCATACAAATATTTTACTCATGGATGACATACTTGCTATACCATTGTATAAAATCTTAAGTAATCCACAAAAAGGCTATTTAAACTAACATGAGAATTTAGCAGGGATGCAAGATACATGATCAGTATATAAAAATAATTTGTATTTCTCTATACTAGCAATAAACAATTAGAAATCAAAACTAACACAACAATTTACAATAACATCAAAATATATAAAATATTTAGAGATAAGTTTGACAAAAATTGTGCAAGACCTATATGCTAAAAACTACAAAACATTGTAGAGAAAAATTTAAAAAGAACTAAATGAATGAAGATATATAAACCAATCAGGACAGAGCTCTTTTAATTTTAGAGGCTGTATAATCTAATTTATTAATATCTTCTGGAAGTAGAAAATATTTCAAACTTACACAGTGAGAGATAAAAATTCTTCTCAACTACAGCCATATAAACACAAAGAGAACTCACAGCATTAGTTCTGCAACTTTAGCCGTGCATCGAAAATAGACACAGAATACAAAATCTTACCAGTCCAGATCTCAAGGGGCTGCTCTCCTTCTAGGGGGCATGAAACATTTTCATGGTTGATTTGAGCTCATTAAAAAACAGACAAACAAAAAGACTAACAATTTTAATTTCTCTGTTGTATTTCACCCAGTCAAAAATAGCTCTTCACTCTTTACCCGAGAGAGATCACTAAATGATCAGACCATAAAACAAGATTCCCAGTTTTCACAGTCCCCTAATTTACCAGTTGTGCACAAACTATATTCCCAACTAAAAAGTGCTCTCCTTACTAAGTTGAGTTTAGCTCAGTGGCCTGATAACCATTAGTCTCTAGGCCCGGTTGTAGAAAGACATAATGCCCAAACAGCAAATTTATATACAAGTTATTCTATTGCTTATGCAGTCACTACCAGTCTGATGATCTGATAACTATTAATCCCTGCTCTAAACTTTAGAAAGGAATGCAGCCCTAACTCAAATATAGACAGATATTGGTAGACCAACAGACTTAGCCAGGAGCCAAAACCAAAAACACAGAAACAAACAAACAAAACAAACAACAGGGCCCGCCCGGTGGCGCACTGGATAAGTGCGCCGCTTGGGAAGTGCAGCGGCGCTCCCGCCCAAGGGTTCGGATCTCACATACAGACCGGTTCCCGCTCACTGGCTGAGCGAGGCGCGGGAGCAACACCAAGGGTTGCAATCCCGTTGCCGGTCCCCGGTCCGGTACGGGGGCAACACTGAGGGTTGCGATCCGTTGCCGGACACGGAAAAAGACAAAAGACAAAAAAAAAAAAACAACAACAACAACAAAAAAAACCAGAGATTCAACAAAGGTTCTACTGCCACTTGGAATTCATTCTGAAAGATCAAAAGAGATGTGTCTGGTCTTAAACATCCCAGAGGTTGCACTTCTCTGGCAACACAGTTTAATTGGCTCTGGTAGGTGAGTCTACTAGAACATCTTAGTGGAATGACCTCAAAAATTGTTGTATAATAATTAAATGTATAATTTTCAAAAGCTTGAGAACATGATTGTCTAGTCTGTCTAGGTTTCTATGACAAAAATATCATAAATGGAATGGCTTATAAACAACAAATATTTATTTCTCATAGTTCTGGAGGCTGGGAGGTCCCACATCAAGGCATCAGCAGATTGAGTGTCTGGTGAGGATTTGCTTCCTCAAAGAAACA
>NW_007773967.1:0-4221 GCF_000696425.1 Galeopterus variegatus | reverse complement strand
TGTCCCAGTCAGAATGATTCAAGTGGTTAGTCATGGGGTCTAGAAATGAAGGTGGGCTTTGGAAAATGCTTCAAGAATCCCTGTAATAGAGAAATCCCTCTTTGGTTGAAAAACTGATGCTAAGAAACATTAGGGAAAACAGACCTCCATGCTGTGTAAGTTCATGCTAAGAAGCAGAAAGGATAGTCTGCCTGTCTGAAATTAAGAAATAGCTTTGCACAATGTTTTAGGTTACTATTTGATATTTTGGAGAGAAGAAGAAAACTCAAGATTCTAAACAAAAATTCAATACTCTCTTGGAAAACAGTAAAAGAAATATTAAACTATACCGATAAACATTTATTTCTGATTTAAATGCCAAAAAGCAATTACTTTTTCTTGATGAATAACACAAGAAATGTTACCCTAAATTGTTCCCAAAATGTTTTAATCACCAGGATCTTATATCCCAAAAGTTAATAAGTATTTTGTTTAATAGCAAAAATATTTCTTACCCGACTGATTAAAATATCCTGTGGACGTTTCCAGGAATAAATTTTCAATGATGGTGGTAATTCAATCTTTCCTTCAGGGTCTTCAAAAAAATGCTATATAAAAAATAAATTGAGCTTTTTCTCTATGTGGTTTTATTAAGACAACCTAATCCTGATAAAAACAAATAAGTGCAAAGATTGATCAATCAGTAAGCATTAATACAGAAGTGTGTGGGTGCGTCCTCAGAGCTACTTCATGGAGTGTTTGGAGAATACTGAATTTAACAAAACAATATATCATTAACAGAAGCTTGACTGTTGAGTAGCATTTTGAATTGTAGAGGACACAGCCCAAATAAATATGAACTGCTTGCTTTGGACTATAAATTAGGTATGGTGGGAAAACTATTTTTTGGATGAGCCAGATAAGGCCATATTTTTCCCCATAATTTTTTTCTACCTGAGTAGAGAAGATTGAAAAATATTTACTTGATTTTCAACTGTTAAAATCATAAACAGAATTTCATATAAATTGAACTTGGACATTTGACCTGATTTTGATTTATTAACTTCTGAAGTTATTCTTTTGAGATAATCATAGGTTAATATGTAGTTGTATGAAATAATACAAAGGGTTCATGTGTTCCCTTTATCCAGTTTCTCCAATGATAACATCTTGCACAACTATAGTACAGTGTCACAATCAAGATACCGTCCTTGACACAGTCAAGATACAGAACAGTTTCATCACAAGGATCCTTCCTATGCCCTTTTATAGCCATGTCTACCCTCCACTCCCCACCCCATACTCCTAACACCTGGCAATCACTAATCTGTTTTCTATTTCTATGATTTTGCCATTTTAGTAATGTTATATAGATAGAATCATACAGTATGAAACCTTTTGGATTGACTTTTTTTCTCTCAGTATAATTCCACTGGAGATTTATCCAGGTTGTTACACGTATTGGTAGTTTTTTTTTATGAAAAACATGCAAAGATGCAACTGGCTGAGTTTCCTGAGCCCCAACAGCTAGACTGGTTTTTTTTTTTTTTTTTTTTTTTTTTTTTTTTTTATTGCTGAGTATTATTCCATGGTGTAGATATTTGTCTGTTTTCCATTTGCTCACTGAAGAACACCTGGGCTGTTTGGGGGTTTGGGTTGTTACTAATAAAACTGCTATGAACATTAATGTATAGATTATAGGGTTTTGTGTGAACATAAATCTCTATTTCTCTGGGATAAATGCCCCCAAATGCAATTAATTTATTAAGTTTTGAACCCCTTTTATGGGTCAGTTAGTGAGCCCTGGAGAAAGAATGATATCCAAATGTCTACTCTCAAATGCTAGCAATCTAGATATTTTGGTTAGCTACTATGTAAGAGTTCTCAGAATTCATAAGGAACCGGAGGGGAAATACCCTTATAACAAATAACATGAAAAGTGCTAGGATTACAAATAAAATGCTTGAGGGATATTAACCATCTGTATGGGGGAAAAAAGTTAACTAAGTTTCACGTGAGTTAATAAGGATAGGGACAAATAAACATTGTTTGATGGTTTTTATAATAATCATATTTTTACCCTAAGTTTGGTGAAGACTCAGAAATGAGTTATATTTGAGGGTATTGTCTGAGCTTTAGACTTTACAAGTGTACATGTTTATCCGTAACGTGGTTTATTGTCACAATTATGACACTGGGATAATTTTAATGAAGGCACGAGCACCTCAACATCCAGCCAGATTGTCGAAAGAACTGAAAAATTGACTGAGGTTTCCAGGAGCTCTGTTAGACTGCTGGGGTCCCCTCACATTGCTTTTTCCTTTTTCTTGAAAATATTAATTTAGTAATTTTAAAGTCCCCTATCTGACAATTCCAAAATCTGAGTCACCCGTGGATCAGTTTCTATTTACCTGATTTTTTCTTCTTGGTTTTTAGTCACTTGTTCTGTTTTTCCTCATGCCTAGTAATTTTTGATTGAATGATACACATTGGATATAAAGATTAATGCAGGCTCTAGATAATGATGTCTTCCTCCAGAAAGGAGGGTTTTATTCTCTTTTGGTATGTAGAGTATAAGACGAACATTACCCAGTTGAATGATACACATTGGATATAAAGATTAATGCAGGCTCTAGATAATGATGTCTTCCTCCAGATAGGAGGGTTTTATTCTCTTTTGGTATGTAGAGTATAAGACGAACATTGCCCAGTCAACACTGGGCCTCAGGGTTTCATAGGGTTGCTATAACTTTGGTTTTCCCTTACTTCATAAAGAATGCCATGGCCATTATGTGGCACTGTCTGAATGGTTGGAGTGTTTATCAGGGTCACTTGACCATCATGCACCCTAAATTCCAATCTCTGTCCATAGCACCATAAAATCTTTTCTTGTTATTTAGCCTCCAACCTGCTGCTTTTTACTGATTTTCTCAGAGGCTTGCCGTCCACACACAGAGCTTAGGAGTTGAACAAGTACCTTAAAATAATCCATGCAAAATTTTCAGATCACTTCTCTGCAGTTACCCCTTGGATTTTGGTTTAAGTTCTGTTTATTTTCGCAGTCCCAGGCAATCCTCTCCCTCTCATGCCCAGAGACACTGACACAGGCCCCCGGCCACTACACTCTGCATGACCTCTAATCTTCATGCCTGAATTTGTAAATGTTCTTGAGAACAAAAACAACAACAACAAAATCCCAAGGAGAATGTGGAACTTACCTGTTTGTGATTCCCTTTCCTCCAGGATTTGAGCCTCTTACATTAAACATTAATGGTAATCTTTCCACATCATCTTGCTTCAGGTGTATTTCTTATCTCTACATTACAGTTCTTCACCATATCAGGGTACTTCAAAAAGTTCATGGAAAAATAGAATTAAAAGATAATACAAATCTTTCCACGAGCTTTGTGAGGTACCATCATATACATTTCAATTTGGTTCATCCATCGTATCCTTCAGTTGCCTCTACTTAGCTGAAGAAGTAAGACCTTACTCTGGACTTGAGGCTGATTTTCTGATGACTAACCAACATCTATGGAGTGGTCTTCTGCAAAACTCCAAGGATGTCTGCTATAGTTGGATGCTTAAGACAATTAACCCTGGTAAAATATGAATGTTGCAAGTCAGGGCTGAGAGCTACCATGCCACCACATCATAGAGATGCCATCACAAGGCTTGGACACTGTCCACCACTCACTCCAGTGGAGGGGTTGTTGCTTTATAAGCTGTGAATTCTTCGGTTGTGGGACAGGACTAGGAGTGGGGAGCAAGGTTCTATCCCAGATTTTAGAACTTTGCACTCTAGTTAGAGCAACTGCTCTCCTACATTTGAAAGCTGTAGTGGCAGAATGGGATGGTGGCTAAGGGTCTGCAGTGTCACACTCCCTTGGATAGGCCCGGTTCATAGCACAAGTTGGTCTATTGCTTCCCTAACTATGCAGTCTTATTGAGCTCCTTAGTCCAAGGGCCCCAGCATCTACTTTGGGATCTGATGTTCAGCCAGCCTGATTTGTATACACTGCCCCAAATGAAACGAACAGAAGGAAACAAGCTCACTTACTACTGCTCCAGTCACTCTGGTTCTCCTTAAATGAATGTTCTTCCAGCATACTTGCCTTTGCTTTATAAACACGGATAACTGCCAGAATTTTATACTCGCCTTTCTAGAGATTTGTAAGATGTTTTTTTTTTTTCATAGTCATCTTATAAAGGCATGCTTGCACTCCAAGCTCCCTAAAAAGT
>NW_007773966.1:3755-4221 GCF_000696425.1 Galeopterus variegatus | reverse complement strand
AATATTTGCCAAAGAGAAATGATGCTGTCCAGGAATGACTCTTGCATTTAAGGAGAACTTAGAGGCAAGGACAAACAAAGATTCTGTAAAATAAGTGTAGAACTTAAAAGATTTGGTGGGTTGTAGGTTATAAATTAACAGACTACTGCATATGTCAAAGCCAAAGTGATATAAAGACTGGAGCTATGCTGACAAAATCTTATAACTGGAGGATACATAAATCCTGAAATCCACTGTTGGCTATTGAAATACCATCTATTACCTAGATTTTCATCTATTTCTGGTCATAGTTTTAGGTAAAGTTAACAACTAAGATATTTTCCAGGCATATGTGAGAGTGCAGATTTGGGTGAGGATAGTCTAAGTAACTTTTATAACACCGGGCTGAGCTAACCGGCCAGCCCCCAGTCTAAGTAACTTTTAAAGAGCATTTCAGCCATGAATTTTATATGATTTTATGGACATA
>NW_007773966.1:0-2727 GCF_000696425.1 Galeopterus variegatus | reverse complement strand
ATTATTGTGTTTAAATTGCTTGGCCATTCTTAATTAGAGTGCTAATTCCAGAAATAATAGTCTATGTTAGTCTGGAATTATAAACATAGACAAATACACCACAAGTAAAAGAGGATCACAAAAAATTATTGTAGCTCTGGAAGATAATTGATGCAATAGAGAATGCACCCTCTCTTTCCCTGTGTCTTTGCAATGTTGAGTACTTTAACTACTAAATAAAAAGATTAACTTTAATATCGAAGAGAAGTGGAGACATTCTTTAGCACAACATCAAAACCACATGTGGAACCTTTAAATATTCATTCACACTTAGCAGTGTGTCAAACCCATTTGAGGGATTTTTAAAATATAACATAAGAATATTAAAATGCATATTTGGAAGTAAAGCCATACCTTGGAAGGCAATTATGGGTTTACTCTCGCCTGCCATTTGAATGCTTCAGATTTCAACTGTTTTAAATCTTAATGGGCTTTCTCTTTGTAATTTCATGACTTAATAATGGCAGGCTTTAAAATAAGGAAAGATTTCCCTGATTAAAAAAACAGAAAAACAACCGAGACCTAACAAGGCTCGCCTGTGTCAAGGTAGGAGGTGACTGCAGGTTAACAGCAAAGAATCCTCACATCTGTGTGAGGTCATCTGAGTGTATCTCTTACATTTTATATTTCACTTAACACTGTACACAATCACTAGGAGAACAACCAGAATTCATTCCCTTCTCATTGAGACAAACTGTTTCTGGGAGCTACACCTCTTCTCACGTAGGAGAACTTACATTCCCGTCCCCTGCAGAGCTCCAAAAACATCTATAATAGTGGTCTTAAGCAAATTCTAGAATGATCAAAAATTGTACTGTAAGGATAATAAAACTGCACTTAATCCTAATCCTTATCCTTCGTTTGCATTTTATTGAAATGTCAGTTTATAGTTTAGGCATTTCAGGCAGAGATTGCTCCTATATGCTCTGCTCACAAGCAACCTTGAGATGACCTCACAGAAAGTTGAAAAAGTCTCCACATGACTAGAAAACTCTCCTTCTGATTGTCCTTTTCTTTGAAGATATAGCATTGCCTCTTGAGAATTGCAGAAATGGTATTATTTTTAAGTCTCTTTAATGCTACAGGATAATGCCTGAATTATTGCAATTCGTAAGTAACTTGTAGCTTGCTTCCCACTCGGCATTGAATATGCATTTATTGGGGTCTAATGTGTAGCTGGAATTGTAGGAAATACATAAAATATAAAACTCTGCTTCTCTTTTGTAATTTTCCACCCTAACACAGAGCCATAACTACATAAGATCATAAGATCACTTCTCTTGCCCTGTTACAAAAACCTGGATATGCTATAATATAAAAATAACAGCCCCACTGCATTCGGGTCTCAGTCTTTGTGGCTAGAGTCTGCTGAGCCAGTGCTGGCATATCAATGAACTCTGTTTCCTGTTTTAAGCTTCCGTGTTTCCTGCCTCACCCTGTGAGTTCATAGTAACTCACTGCAACGTGATCACTTCTCAACACTACCACTACCCACTGGTGCAAGCCAACGTTCTCTTTTTTGGGACTACTTCAGTAGCCTCCTAACTACTCACCATGCAACTGCTCTTTTCCCCTATAATATATTGTCAATACAGCAGCCAAAGTGATTCTTTTAAAATGTCAGATAATATCACAGTCTTCTTATAACCTTCCAGGAGTTTTCCATCAACTCATATTCTTAAAATTGCCTATAATGCCTTAAATGCTCATTCATTTCACATATACAACTATCACCATGTCTGCATAATCTCTTTCTTCTAACTGCTTCCCAGTATGAATATTGCTCATACTGGGAAGTAATTAGGAGAAATTAGATGTCAGATAAATAAGAGAAAGAATTAAAAAGCACATAAATGCCAAAAGAGAAAATAGAGCAATGAATAAATACTGGGGAAGTAGTTAGAAGAGACTATATGGAAACCATAAAAGCAAAAAAGCTTATCAGATTTATGAAGTGCAGTATAGGGGACACAGCCAACCCCACGATTTGTTCACCTATAACCTCAGGCAAGCTATTTACATTCTCTGAGTCTCAGATTTTTCCTCAGTACAAAGAGGATAGTGATACCTCTTATGCAGGGTTGTGGTATAGCTGGCATATATGGAGGCATACCCCATATGTGTGATCTGAAAACATTAGAACACAAACTACTGCAGTCAGAGAGCCTGGCTGATAGCTTGATATGTAAAAAAAAACCATGAAGTCAATGACTTCTTCAGACAGTACACAGGCTGGCATCTATGCCTTTTCTGCCAAAATTTAAGGTTTTATAAAAGTACCTAATCTATCAAATAGCAAAGAACAAGCAGAGCAAGTAAGCTGACAGACTTTTTCAAAAAAATCTATTGCAGGAAAAGCATTGTGAAAAATATTTAGACAGGTAGAAGACTAGGAAAATAAAACAGCTACCCCAAGAAGTTTATATTATAATTGAGAAGATAAGACAGACATTATGGGATAAGAACTGTATGAGACATACAGAAAAACAGAGGAAGGAAGGATAACTGCAAGCTCCAGGGGAAAATGTCAAAACTCAGGTGAAAATATATAAAAAGGGGGAAAATGTATGGTTTCCAGTATATATACTTAGACTGGAAGAGAAAACTGGTGTGAAAACTAATGAAAACTAAACTGTTCCTAGAAGGACTTTAAAATTAGATGAGTATGTGAATGGACAAGGGGCCTGG
>NW_007773965.1:1467-4221 GCF_000696425.1 Galeopterus variegatus | reverse complement strand
CCACTGGGATCCATTGTAACAAGGCATGAGAGTTTAAATGTCTCCCTGGAGGCCGAGAGGTTGTCCAGAAGATAGCCGAGGTATAGAGCACGGAGTATAGTAGAAAATGAGATGTTTAAGTTTAACGTCTCCCTGGAAGCCAAGAAATTGGCCAGAAGATGGTCAAGAGGCATAGTGTGTGGAGGTTCGGATCATGAGGATCCCATGTAGAGGGTGAGAAAGGGAATGGGCAGTCCTGGTAGGAGAAGAGTACCAACAAAGGGCATCCTCTTTGGTGTCCACCTTCTTTCAGAGATGAAAGCCATGACCAGCTAATGAAGCATCCTCCAATAGCTGGGGGGCACAAGAAAAGTTCCCTTGGCCAGGCACCTGGGCTTCGTAGAGACCAGAATCATAGAGAGTAGTCAGGGGAACTTGCAGAGGCAGGACAGACCCACTGACTCACCCTGAATTGAGGCCAATGTTGGATGCGTTGGTCTGAAATGGCAAAAGGAGAGTCCCAAGTGTACCTGGTTCGGCAGGTCTGGGAAGGGCAGCCAGGAGTCAATCAACTCAAGAGAGGGGATCATCCAACAGTCCAGCCAAGACCCTTCCCAGGTTTCAGCACCAAAATGAAAGAAAGTGAGCCGAAACACCAGGTACCATTCAAGCTTTATTAAAGGAAAAGAATCTGCCAGGCTGTACTCAAAGTGATGGGCAGCCCGGGGTTGCCCTCAAAATGGGGGACAGCACCAGGTGTGGCTGTAAGAGAGCTTATATAGGGCTCCAAGGGCTGGCTGATACCATTAAGGAGGGGCATTATGCTAACGTGGGAACTATGCAACCAGGGTGGAGAACTGTTCCCTTGCAGAAGCAAAAGGGTTTCTGTTTAAGTCATGAGGCTCCTCGTAAAGGGAAGTGGGGAGGGGTTTGGTGCTGGAGTGGAAGACAAGGCCAGCATCTATGTTGTGCTTATTGTGTGCACAATGGCACCAGTCATGTCCAAAATCCATCAGGTAGTACGTGCAAGTCTGCAGCTTCAGGCTGGCTGGAAAACAACTTTACTATCATGTAAATAATGTCATCTTGTCCCATAACCAATATTCAAAATATCAAAAAACCATAGGAAAAGAGGGAACTTAGAGAAATGCATACCAAGAAAAAAAAAAAAAAAGCTGTCTTCTTTTAAAATCTTTTAGAGCCCATGTGGTTTTAGGGCCCAACATGGCTTCAGTCCTGCTCACGCCAACAATAGGGTTGTGTTTAGATCTTCAGCTGCAACCATAACAAACCTTGCCACTTTACTCTGATGTTATTTATTGCATAAATAGTAACTACTGAAGGTAGCGGTTGAGGGTAGACCAGCTGTATTATTGTTCTCCACAGAAACAGAACCAATAGGATGTGTATAAGTAAAAATTTAAGAAATTGGCTCATGTGGCTATGGGGGCTGGCAAATCTGAATTCTGCAGGGCAGACCTGCAGGCTGGAGACCCAGAAAAGAGCTGGTGTGCAGCTTGAGTCCTAAGGCAGTCTGGAGGCAGAATTCCCTCTTCCTCCAGGAGGCTCAGTTTTTTCTTAAGGCCTTCAACTGATTATTGAGACCCACCCACATTATGGAGGGTAATCTGCATTACTCAAAGTCTACCAATTTAAATGTTAATCTTATCTAAAAATAAGATAATTACTCAAAGTCTACCAATTTAAATGTTAATCTTATCTGAAAATACTTTCATGGCAACATCTAGACTAATCTTGACCAAATATCTGGGTACCACAGCCTAGCCCAGTTGACACATAAAATTAACCATTATTTAAACAGTCTCTTTAGGTAGCTGAGTCGAGTGGAGGCCTGGTCTTTTCTGCTTCTTCCCCCTGCCCTTGTTCCTACCTAAGTTGTAGCGGCGGTTTTAGGAGGGTCATCCTGGCAGAGGAAAAGGAGTGAAGGGCTGACCCATGGCTCACTTGGGAGTGCGTGGTGTTGATAATATCAAGGCCACAGGTTTGGATCCCTATATAGGGATGGCTGGTTAACTCACTGGGTGAGCGTGGTGATGACAACACCAAGTCAAGGGTTAAGATCCCCTTACAGGTCATCTTTTAAAAAAGAAAAGGGAGTGAGACTACCGTGAGATTTTTCTATTTGCATTGGCACAAAACTATCAGCCCTTAAACCGTCTCTGGATTTATGCTTACGTCTTTTAATAGATCTCTCTAAAAAAAGAAACTGAACTTTACATTTTGTTGGTTTTTAAAAATCTTGAGACTGATCGGGGCCGGCCCGTGGCTCACTCGGGAGAGTGCGGTGCTGATAACACCAAGGCCTCGGGTTCGGATCCCATATAGGGATGGCCGGTTCGCTCACTGGCTGAGCGTGGTGCTGACAACACCAAGTCAAGGGTTAAGATCCCCTTTCATCTTTAAAAAAAAAAAAAAATCTTGAGACTGATCCCTTTGTTGAGGATTTCAGACCAATGTTACAGTTACCTGTAAACTGACCTTTGTTGCCCCATATGTTTATTTTTATGGTTATTTTTCTTTGCTTTCTGTTTGCATGTATCTGATTTCTTTAAAGGACTTTAAACTCTATTCTTTTTAAATGGGGCCATATACATGCAAACAGAAAGCAAACACTTTAATCACTAAGGGTTTTTTTTTTTGTTTGTTTGTTTGTTTTTTGGCATTTGGTCAGTACGGGATTGAACCCTGGACTTTTGTATCAGTGCTGCACTCTAACCAACTGAGCTAACCAGCCAGCCCTTGTTAAGATATCTT
>NW_007773965.1:0-648 GCF_000696425.1 Galeopterus variegatus | reverse complement strand
AGACCGGTTATAGGGTATCTCTGTGTAGGTTGTTCCTTGACCTCATTCCCACTTCACAGTCCTTGACTTATCCTGAAGTCTAAACACCTTTTTGAAATCCTGTTTACATTTTACTTTCCTTATTGTTGGAAAAATAGAATAGTTTAGTCAGGCCTCCTTGCCTCAGCTCTGTGGTTCAGCACATCCTTTGTAAACAAATTGTGTGTGTGCGTGGAGCTAGTGCCAGTGCACGCCAATGTATCTTTTTAGTTTTGTTGCTATTCTGGTGTGTTCTAGAATTGTGTGGAGCAGAGGCCCTGAACTGCTGGCCAGCAGAGAGCTCTCGTCTAAAAAGAGAGCATGTTTACTTTGTTGGCAGCTGCTCGGTTTTTCTTTGGACTTTGCCAGTAGCAGTTGAGTTTTTGAGTTTCTCTTTGGACTGCCTAGCTCCTAGATATGTGTGTGTGCAAAAATAAAGACTACTCTTTCTTCAACCAAGGTTCCAAGGATCTTTCTTCTGGTTACCTAGCTCAAAGACCTGCGTGTGAAGGGTTTGTGACCCAGTCTGGACAATGGGCTTGAGGGGTCTTGAGCTCCAGACCCAGCCATAGCTCTACACTTATAATATACTTTCTAGTCACCTGTTGTTTGTATTTTATGTCATTTGCC
>NW_007773964.1:3011-4223 GCF_000696425.1 Galeopterus variegatus | reverse complement strand
TTGCATTTGGGGGAGGAAAAATTAAGGGAGCTGGCCTATAATTCATTTCTTTCCTGACCACTGGGGTTGGGAATCACTCTACAGAAAATAAAGAAGGTAGTAACCCAGTCTAATCTGCTTGCGAGCATGTTGCTAACTAGACTTCTTGGTAGATAGACCATGATATTTATTAGGAGAATCCCCATATATAGAATGCTACTAGAAGGATGTTCCTCACTTATAAATTAAACCTCACTTATTAATGCTCTCTATTATTCTAGGCCAGAGAAAACATATCTGATGCCAAAAGGAAGGACCTGGGAACCAAGACTTCTCCTTGTGTTGCCTGTGCCTCCTGATTGTCTGCACCCTTGAAATTATTAGTAAAGCTTGATATTAGGCAAGATCTCTGATTTGTGTAAATTTGATTTGGTGATATGATTCATTGCAGCAGCTTAGCTCTCATGAAGGGATAAAAGACTGTAAAGTAGGAAATCAATGAAATCATTTTAGTGTAATTTAAAACATGATGCTTTAAAATAATAGGAAATTTGGAAGATAAAATAGGTGAAATCTCTAAGAAAATAGGAAAATAATAGAAAAATATTAAAATAATAGAGAAAATTAAAATTAGAGAATAAATTCAGGAAACAAAAACCCAGCTAATAGAAGCAGATAAGTGGAGACAAATGATAAAAGAGAAAAAATTATCAAAGAAATGCTACTTAAAATTCCAGAACAGAACACATGCATTAACAAATTGAAGGTAGCTTCAATTTATTTTTACTTATTGTTAATTTTTTATTATTAGCATAAGAAATGGAAGAAAAAACAATCTTTACTTGTATATTGTTTCATTTTTTCAAAGTTCCTGGTCACCGAGTAAGACAAGAAGCCACTGCTGGGATATATCGATACCAACCTCAAGCCATCTTTCCAGGCACATAAAGTGGAAAATTGGGAGGCACTATTCAAAATGCTTCTAACTTGAAGCATCATGGATTTTTTCCTGCTGCTCATGTTCAATTTTGATTAGATAAGCATTAGTGTGTAACATTCATTGCATCAAAAATTCATTTTAAACTTGAAATTTAAGCCACATGACTGTCTAAATGTTAAAACCATAGCATGTGGCACTGTTATCTTGGAATGGTGTCATAAATTATTGACCCTCCAAATTACATTATTCTCACAATGTCAACATCATTTTTTAACATAAAAGATTTATGTATG
>NW_007773964.1:0-2095 GCF_000696425.1 Galeopterus variegatus | reverse complement strand
TCCAAATTACATTATTCTCACAATGTCAACATCATTTTTTAACATAAAAGATTTATGTATGTAGCAATGCATTGAATTCATGTCAAATGTCATGAATACATGTCATTTCCACAGGTGAGAAAGTGAGTGAGTTTTACTTTTGGGTGCAGTTGGTGCTTGCTCAGCTTTCTGATATTATTTTGCTCTGTAGTCAAAGAGCTGAACCCGGAACAGCACCCTGAACCTGGAACAGCACTGAAGCCGGTGATCCTAAGTCAAGGGCAATGAGTGTTTAACCTTCTCTTTTCAGGTCTGTCTATTCAGCCACTAATAAGACATCTAGACTATCAGGTACTTTTCTGGATCTACCTATATTGTCCTGTTTTTAAAATTTAGTGCTTAGTAGATATGGCAGTTTGTTAGGCATACTGGCTTAGTTGAGTCCTGGAAAAGATATTACTGATTCAGTTCATCCTGACATATTACTTTCAGTGATCTGGACATGTTTAGGGATGTTCCAGGCAATTGCCAGAGCTTTGCTTTATACCCATATATATCCCTAACGAGAGGCAAACACCTTACAGGTTATGGAATCTTCTAGAGTTTTAGATTTCAGTTTGTCCTGAATATAAATTAGAATATTTGTTCATGACTTATTTTATATCTCTACATCCTGACCTCCTGCTAGAATAGAAATGAAACTGTTGTTTGAAATTATTAAAAGGAAAAAAATGTAATATAAAAGTCAAATCATTTGCCTCTCCAATGGGAAGCATCAGATCCTCATAATATTTTTCTATGTCGCCTTTACCTCACCCAAAGCCACCTTAGCCATATGATTTTGGGGACTAAAAGAGAATCTTAATATTGTTGCCAATCCTAATAAACACATAGAATCATATTGTCCTATCGGATTCGCACAAATCAGAGATCTTCTTCAGTATGAATCAAGCTTCACTAAATAATTTCAAATAAATTGGCAATCAAGAGGCTGAGAAAAGGAAAAGACATGTGTGGACATTGAAAGCAACTCCCAGGTCCTGCTTCCCTTGTTGGACATACCCCCTTGGTATAGAATAAATAAGGTCTCTAAAGAAGTCAGTAGAGTTGCTCATATAGCTAGGCATGTTTAAATTATGATACCTTTCCATTTATCAGCCCAGAGACTTGTATGGCATATTAGACATCTTCCAGGTGTCCACAGTTCACAGATCCTGGGTTCTTTTTATTATATGTATTCTAAACCAGGGCCATCGTGCTAAAGTCTTTGCAAAGACAAGTTTAAAATTTCTTCTGAAGTGACAATTTGTTTCCATACTAATAGCAAGAATTTTCTGTGCCAACACGGTGATAATTACAAGATATTTGGATTAAATATAAATAAAAGGAGACTTAATAATGAGATTTCGGGCCGGCCCGGTGGCACACTGCTACAGTGCGCCGCTTGGGAGCATGGCGGCGTGCTCCCGCCGAGGGTTCGGATCCCACATACAGACCGGTTCCCGCTCACTGGCTNGGAGCAACGCCGAGGCTTGCGATCCCGTCGCCGGTCCCCGGTCCGGTACGGGGGCAATACTTCGGGTTGCGATCCGTTGCCGGACACAGAAAAAGACAAAAAAGACAAAAAAAAAAGAAACTTAAATTGGCTAGTCTTGTAGTCTAGGGAGCAACCTATATATTTTTTTTACTTGCCTTTTAGCTGAGTTCATATGCTTATTAAAAATTAAATCAGACAAAAAAATTGTAAGCCCTCCTTTGAAATGTCTCAAATTTATTCGCTCAAACTCTGTAAGTGTAGATAAATCTATGATGACTACCAGGTATTTTACTGTTTACCTCTGAGATTATTCTTCATCTCTTGCTTACATGTTCCATATCTTACACAAGTAAAACAGGTATGATAAATTGTACTAAGCAGCAATAGTTTTCCCTGTTTTTTATACAAATTGCCCAAGACTGGTTTCAGATATCAAGTTCTCAATGGGGAACCTGATAAGATGTTTATGGCAATGAGAGCAGACTTTGGCTTCTCCTGATGAGATTCATTCTATCTCCTTAGGCAAATTTATATGAATATTTTCAAGTGCTTATATATTATTCCTTTTTGTAAGGTTGT
>NW_007773963.1:2209-4224 GCF_000696425.1 Galeopterus variegatus | reverse complement strand
GCACCACGCTCAGCCAGTGAGCTCACCGGCCATCCCTATATAGGATCCGAACCCGCAGCCTCTGTGTTACCAGCGCCGCACTCTCCCGAGTGAGCCACGGGGCCGGCCTTGTGTGTGTGTGTGTGTGTATATACACATATATTCTAAAGCACCAGAATAAATGCTAAGTAAACGTGATAAAGAATTGTATGCCAATAAATTTGAAAATTTAGTTGAAATGAGGAAACACCTAGGGGAAAAAAACTTAAAATGATCTAAAAAAGGAATGGAAAACCTCAGTAGTCTTATGTTTATTAATGTAATTGAATCAGTAGTTTAAAATCTTCCCACAAAAAACCATCAGACCTAGAGGGTTTTAGTAGCAAGTTCTATGAAAACTTCAAAGAATGGATCATCCCGATTTCACACACACACAAAAATCCCTGAGAATAAAAAAACAGGAAATATTCTCTGGATCTTTATAAAAGGCCAGCCAAATCTTGATATCAATGAAGCACAAGAAAGAATTACTGACCAATCTTATTCACAAACTTAGATGCAAAAATCCTAAACAAAATAATCTATTAGTTGTTTTAAAAAGATAATATAACACAACCTGGGTTTAACTCAGGAATGCAAACTGATTTAACACTAGAAAACATATAAATGTGTCTCACCGTATTAACAAACCAAAGGAAACTATATGATCAACTCACTAGATAGAAAAAATGGACCAAGAAAAGCATTTGATAAAATTCAGCAGCCATGAATAAAAAAATTTTTTTTTTATCAAAATTTGGAATAGAAAAAAGCTTCCTTAACCTGAAGAATGGTAACTATCTATGTAAATGGTAACATCTTTCTGCATGGAGAATGACAAAAATATTCAGGGGTAAGACAAGGATGTCTCCTCTTGCTGCTGCTATGCTACCTTGCATGGAAGGCCCTGGCTAGTTCAATAAGGCAAGCAGAAATAAAATGAAAGCATGTGAATTGTTACAGAAAAAACAAAGCTCTATTACTTGTAGGCAGTATCCTTGTTTAAATAGAAAACTTAAAAGGATGTATGAACATATTATTAGAAATAGAAATTTAGTAGATTGCTTATAAGCTAAATTAAAAAAAATCAATTGCATTTCTATTCTCCAGCAACAATTATTTAGAAAATAAAGTTTTATTAAAAAGGCAACATGTACAGGAACCTCTGAACAATTGCAACCCAGGAATAAGTCTAATAAAAGATGTGCGAGGTAAGAGTGGTGTAAGAAAAACAAAACAAAACAAAAACCAAAGAAAGAAAAAGAAAAGAAATTTTACTAGAAGGTATTGATGAAGACCTAAATTAATGGAAAGAATTCCTATGTTGATGGATAAGAAGAACCAATATTGTAAATATGTCAATTCTTCACCAAATGATCAATATATTCCAAATGATGGTTATTAAAATCTCATCAGGAGAATCTGTGGAAATAGGCAAGTGATTGTTTAGACTAAGAATAAAGTTCTTCCAGATACAAAGACTTATTGTGGAGCCATAGTAAAAAAACAACAACATGGTATTGGTAGAGGGATAGAAAATCAACCAGTGGCTGAAAATAGAGACTGGAAACAGATTTTACAGACAAAATTTAAGTGGAACACTTATGTTTTGGATGTGGTGGTGCCAATCAGAAAGAAAGTGGTCATCTATGTAAGAAAGCGAAACAATTGGTTACTCCTATGCGAAAAAATAAAATGAGATATTTACTTTACATCATACATAATAATCAATTGAACTTTGATTGTATGTCTAAACGTAAAAAGCAAAACTTTAAAATACAGAGAGAAAACCCCAGAAAATACAGTACATTTAATACTTCTAAGTAAGGGACATTTACTTATATGAAAGAAATAGAGCAAATCATAAAGATAAAGTTGGCTATATTAATACTTAAGGTTATTAAAAAGGGGCTGGCCAGTTGACTCAGCTGGTTAGAGCACAGCCTTGTAACCCCAAAGTCAAGGGTTTGGATCCTCATACCAGCCAGCAGCAAAAA
>NW_007773963.1:1218-2035 GCF_000696425.1 Galeopterus variegatus | reverse complement strand
AAATAGAGCAAATCATAAAGATAAAGTTGGCTATATTAATACTTAAGGTTATTAAAAAGGGGCTGGCCAGTTGACTCAGCTGGTTAGAGCACAGCCTTGTAACCCCAAAGTCAAGGGTTTGGATCCTCATACCAGCCAGCAGCAAAAAGAAAGGTTATTAAAAAACACTATTTAAAAAAATGAAAAGACCAGTTATGGGTTAGTAGATGCTACATGCAACCATGCCCGTGTAATCAAGCCTCCATAAAAACCTGAATGGACTGGGTTCGGAGAGCTTCTGGGTAGCTGTAGGTTCCCTGAGGGTGGTGTGCCCGAGAGGGCTATGGAAGCTCTGCACCCCTTTTGCATACCTCGCCCTATGTATCCCTTCATCTGTCTCCTTTGTAATATCCTTTATAATAAATGGGTAAATGTAAGCAGGGGTTTCCCTGAGTTCTGTGAGCCCCTCAGCAAACTAATTGAACCCAAGGTGGGGATCATGGGAAGCCCAATTTATGTCTGGTTGGTCCGAAGTTCTGGAAGCCTGGACTTGTGATTGGCATCTGAAGTGGGGCAGTCTTGGGGACTGAGCCCTCACCCTATGCGATCTGACATTATCACCAGGTAGAGAGTGTTGGAATTGAATTAAAAAAGAGGGCCGACCCCGTGGCGCACTCGGGAGAGTGCAGTGGCGCTCCCGCCGTGGGTTCGGATCCTATATAGGGACGGCCGGTGCGCTCACTGGCTGAGTGCGGTGCGGGTGACACCAAGTCAAGGGTTTCGTTACCAGTCACGAAAAAAGAAAAAAAAAAAAAAAAAAAAAAAAAAAAGAAAACCA
>NW_007773963.1:0-404 GCF_000696425.1 Galeopterus variegatus | reverse complement strand
CAAGCAACAGAAACTGACTAATACACCCCACATGCATGCTGGTAAACAGAAGTGAAGCATTCTATGTTGATCATTGTGAAAGTATAGAAGAAACTGAGTTTGTTTTTTCTTATACCTTAACAACATGGTAATTAAAACCAGCATCTATGTTTTACCCACTCTATTTGCAAAAATTAAAAAGTCTGACAGTATCATGCATTGGCAAAGATGTTGAGAAACAGGAACTTAGGATAGAGAAGTGTTACAGGCCAAATTGTGTTCCTTCCCAAATTCATATGCCAAAATCCTAACCCCAAGGGCCTCAGGATGTGAGCGTATTTGGAGACAGGGACTTTAAAGAGGGGATTAAGGTAAAATGAGGTCATTGGGGTGGGCCCAGATTCAATATGACTGGTGTCTTTATA
>NW_007773962.1:2795-4226 GCF_000696425.1 Galeopterus variegatus | reverse complement strand
CAGTTATGACAGTGCATTAAAAATAAGAGTAATCAATAACATTTCTTATTTTAGTTTTTAGTATAAATAACATGGGTGTTGAAGCAAGTTTTTTTGTTATTGTTTCTGTTTTCCTTATTTGATTCAAGAACATAGTCAATCACAAATTTTCCCTATTGTAATTTCTTCATCTCCAATATGAAAATGCCAATAATGATTTGCTACCAATTAATCTGGCTTTTAGATTGTTGATGCTATGATTTGGGGGGAACATATGGTGCTATATGTATAACAACAGCAACAAAAAGAAGAAAGCATGTTAAGTTTATTTCCAATAAAAAAAAAAANTGCACTAACTCCACTGTCACAATGATGTTACATAATCTCTGCCTTCCTCAGAACTTTGCATCACTTTCTCAAGATCCTAGACCTGGTCAGAATTTGACTGGCCAAGCCTAGGTCATGTTCTTCTCTCTGCCTTACCTTCCTGGGAGCAAAAGGGTCAGATGTCTGCTTTCCATTTGGCTTCTGTAATGGGAAGTGCCCTAAATAGCAAAGGGGGCACTGTTATTTTTTCTTTAAAAAAAATTGTTAATATTTGCTCTGAACTTTCAAGAGGTAGGTGGGTTTCTGTGCTGGCCTTGGCCTTTGTCTTCCTCTTTGTCTCTCTCCACCCACACATCAGGCCATGAAAGTTGTAGCTGAAGTTCATTGGCTTGGCAGATGCCCAATGGTCACAAATTGGTTTTAGTGCTCTGCTTACGTTTCCAGGTTTCTGGCTTGACTCAGATTTGTAATTCTTAGTGTTTCTTCCTTTCAGCTCATCAATGCATTTTTGAAAGACTTAAAAACATTGTATCCAAGTATTTTTACCTTATTTTCAGTCTGCCGATTGAGATAATCATACATATAGAAATAGGAGTTAGGAATGGTTCCTTGTAATTACCTCAGTAAAAAGAATAAAAGTATGCCTATTAAGGTAGTGAAGAAAATGATTTCCTGGAAAATACAGAGGGAATATATTCAAATAAACATGCCCAGATAATGAATCAACAGGGCCAAAGTGCTATTAATCAATGCTCAGCAGAGAGTGAGCCAAATATAAACATTATGACATAATTTATATGAGTTATTTATTGTGAGGCTAGTATTTCTTCAATGTAAACACTTCCTTGTAGAATAATATCTTGCGTACCTACAGGCTGGTGAAGTAAAAGAACCAGATGGTCAAATTATGAATATGACAACCATATCAAACCAATACTACGCCCTGGATAAGCTTCTGGATGAATTGTGAGCGTGTCTTTGGGCTCTGCAGCTCATGAAGATTCCCACAGGTAGATCTGCATGGTAAGAGCCATACTGAAATCAAGAAGGAAACCCTGAAGTTAGCTTTCCCTAATGACAACTAAAAGATAAATAGGCAGAAAGCATTTCTATTCCTGTAAATGG
>NW_007773962.1:0-1777 GCF_000696425.1 Galeopterus variegatus | reverse complement strand
GTCAAATTTTTCTGAGTCTGCCATAATGGTTTTGGAGGAACCCTTAACTCCCATCTGTATAATTCTCTCATTGGATGTGTCAATACAGGCATGCTCTCTTATGTAAGCCTGAGCCAGCCATGCAGACCTACCATGCTTTGGTTTCTCTTATATTGTACTTTGGAACCTTATTGTAAGACTATCAAAAATATTTATAAAGCTTTAAGATATTGTATATAATACATTGGTGCTAATTGATACAATAAATTGATACTAATGTAAGATATATTTTTCAAAATTCTGCCATTTCCATTATATGATCAGCTTGCACAGTATGGAAAATACAGTATTAAATTGCACTGTTGAAACTGCCAAAGGTCAAATAAATACCTTTCCCTCCATAATATGTGAAATACTTTTTCATTTAACCAGTAATATTGGGACCTAGGTATTTTATATAAATGACTTTTACAGGTAATTGAAGGTTAGCCTTAAAGAACTTTTAACACACTAAAATTTTAACTTGTTTGGATGGGATGCATTAAAAAGTGCATAACCCACCTCCTGAATTTAGAAATAAGAATGCAAGAAATATGTAGACTAATCAAACCCATGTTTTCAACACACAGATTTTCCTTCTTTGTACACAGAGGATATTGAGTGCAATTTGATATTTATAAAATAACCCTGTGTTATTATTGTAAGCATTATTATTACACCATGCTGTGTGATGAAGTGTACTTGGAGAAGTTTGTGGAGTGTAGGGATGGTTCAGAATTTTATTTACTTGGTTGTAGAAAATATGGAAAGTATAGAGAAAAAAAAATGGCTATAAACTCACTAGCCAGAGGTAATCGTGGTTAACATTTTGGCATTATTACTATTTCTCAATAAAGTTAACATGTTACTTGTCTATATGCCTTTTAAATTCTTTGCTACCTTATTAATATATTGTGAATGTGTTCTCATAGCCTTAAATAATCTTAGTGACTTACTTTCTAATGGCTACACGATACTGCATTGTGTGGTGGCATCGTTATTTTCTTAACCAGTCTTCCATTGGTGAACATTTATATTTTTCCAATATTTAGTTCTTGTAAGCAGCGCTGTAGTGAACACTTTTATACATAACTCTTGGTGGACATCTCAATTAATTAATTTAAGAAGAGTTTATGAAGTACTTACAATGTGTCGGGCACTATTCTAGGTGCTTGGGCTACAAAAGTGAGCAATCCCTGCTGTTTTAGAATTTATATTTTATTGGGTGAAAGTGGACAGTAAATATAAATAAGTAAATTATGTAGTATATTAGAAAGTGTTAAGTGACATGAAGCCTAACAGCATTCCCTTAAAGTAAATTCCCACAAGACTCCTGACACGTTTCTGAAGTGCCTTTTAGAAAGGCTGGACTGATTCATGTTTCTACCAAATATGTTTGAATGTCTTTTTTCCTGTCCTTGGAACAGATGTTTCCAACGACAAAAATACCCCCACTATTTTGTTAAATAAAATTTATCATTGTTTAAATTTGCATTTTTGATTCTAGTGATTTTTGAACACATTTTAGTATGTTCATCACTTGTATATCTTTTAAAGAACCTAATATCTTTTGAATAATGTTAAGGATTTGAGAAAAATACTGAAAAGGTTTTGGAGGAAGGCTATGCTGTTCATTTTGTACACTCATTTAGTCACCCAGTAGTGAAGATTCTGTCTCCTTTCTCTCTCCCAAAAGACCTTCTTTCTCTCCCTTCTGTTTCTGCTTTAGTTTAGGAGGCCCTGATCTCTTCTCACCTGG
>NW_007773961.1:3092-4226 GCF_000696425.1 Galeopterus variegatus | reverse complement strand
GGGTGGTGCCACGGAGAAGCCACTTCTCAGAGGTGGCTCAGTCTACGGAGAAGCCTCCACTGAACTCCTGATGAGCCCCTAACTAGGTCACTTGCCTGCCACGGCCTCAGTTTACCTCCACCCCTGAGCTCTTCCCTGAGCTTCAGACCAAGGTACGATCGCCTGCTACTCACTGCCGCTCGGATACTGATACAGTCGAAAGCAAACCCTCGATTCCCACTGGTCCCCAACCCTCAACATTACTTCTTTCCAGGCTTCCCTGGATCAGTAAATGTCTACTGAATTCTTCCAGCCACTGTGGATGAGAAACATGGAGTCGTTTTTCACTCCTTCTCCTCTCATCCCCACAGTGAACACATCGGCATGTCCTGCTGCTCAGCTCGCTGGTCCACACCACCCCCAAAGCTGGACACTGCGGTGGCCTGCCAGCTGCTCCCCTGCCCCCACACTGAAGCTGGAGGGTTCACATGACCTAACATAGGTCACACCATGCTACCTGCTGCTCCAAAGCGTCCAGTGCTTTCTCCATCACGCAGAACAAAAGACCAAGTCCCCACCTGGGTCCTCAATGCCCTATGAGATCTACTCCACCTGCTGCTCTGATGGCAACTCCTGCCCTCTCTCCCTTCATTCTGCTCCAGCCTCACAGGCCTGCCTGCAAAGCACCCCCACCTCAAAACTACCTTCCCTGACACTGTGTATAAAGTAGCACCCCCACCCGTGGTCACCCTGTTATTCCATCACTGATACTAATGTCCACCTGACCTAAATGGGATGACTGTGTGTCTCCTCTGTGGGAATGCCAGCTCCACAAGCATGGGGTTTCTCTTGCTCATTGTTGAATCCCAAACATCCAGAACACAGAACGTGCCAGGCACACAACAGGCCCTAGATATATGCTAAATAACTGCATTAGTCAGTGATGAATCTGTAAGTTGAGGGCATACACAAGGAGGTCTCCCAAGTTCCCTCAGGTGTGTGGGTCCAAACACAACACTTTGGGACCAAGGTCTACACCTCTTTTTCCAAAAGGCACACAAATGTGCAGCTAGGGGAGGTTTCCAAACTTCCCCGGGCAGCACCGCCTCCTCCACATGCCATGTCAGGGCCAAAAACCCAGAAGTGCTCCAGGAA
>NW_007773961.1:0-1064 GCF_000696425.1 Galeopterus variegatus | reverse complement strand
CAAAGTCACACATCATAGTCAACCTTAGGTGAAATTGATCTTATACATAATTCATTGCTCAATGCAGCCCCAGATTTTTCCTTTAATCTAATGCAAGAGCTATAGAGATTTCCACTTTTCTGTGAGAGAGAGAGGGAGGTTTAAAAAAGCATGAATACTCTGACAAAGTCATGAAGCTGGATCTGTTATTTAGCTACTGTGTGACCTTGGGGAAGTTTCCTAGCCTCTCTGAGTCTCACTTTTCTCATCTGTGAACTGTGGATAGTAAATGCCAAATATACCTTATAGGAGTGCTACAAGAATTAAATCATGATATTTCAAAGTGACCTAACTGTATGCAAGGCACATAAGATCAGTCAATGGTTCCTTACTCATACCCTTGTTCATATGAATTACAAAAACCAAAGTCTGAGCAAAAATAACTTCTGGAGGAAAAGTCATAAAAGGAGCAACTGAAAAGGCCCTGACTTTCCTACTTGCTTCTCTAAAAATCCCTGTTGCTACCGTTATACAAAGGTCTTCAAAAGGTTCATGAAAAGATTCATATTATCTTCTATTCTATTTTTCCATGAACTTTTTGAAGTACCGTCATCTTATATCCCACCTCCAAGATAGCACTTGTTCTTCTACAAAGGACATCTAGCACTTTCATACATTTCTGAAGGAAGTGTAAATTTGTTCCTCCTCTTTGGAGAGAAATTTGGCGATTCCACTTCAAGGTATTTATTCTACAAACATACCCACAAAAGTCAAAGGATTTAGTCTTGAATATTTACTGCAGAATTATTTCTATAGTAAAAGACTGAAACTCAAATGCTCATCCGTAGAAAGCTGGTTAAATGAAGCCAGCTTATACAATGAAATATCACACAGCCAATAAAAAAGAATCAGACATTTCTCTATATACCAATATGCTCAGTATATACACTTTTAACTTAAAAAATAAAAACAAAACAGTGTTCATATTATGTTATCATTTTTGAGTGGTGGACTCCCTTTCTCTCTATATATATACATGTGAATACATATATTTAAAAACACAGAACATCTCTTTCAGGGTACCC
>NW_007773960.1:0-4227 GCF_000696425.1 Galeopterus variegatus | reverse complement strand
AAAAAAAAAAAAAAAAAAAAGATCCCCTTACCAGTCATCTTTAAAAAAAAAAAAAAGAAACAAGAAATTAGTTTACTTTAAAAACCTGGACCCAGAGCTACAAGATGGAGTCATTAAAAACACTAGGTTTCTTGCTTTTCGAGTATATAACAATAAGGAAATATTTTGCAAAGACAAATTCACAGTTATACTTTGCTACTAAAATTATCTCCAGATTTGAACAAAGATGAGAAAGAAATATTAAAAAAATAAAAATCTCTGCATTATAAAGCAATTTAAGAATTGATATTATGTAAAACATTAACAAGATCGCAGCTGCACAATCTGGAACTAAGCACCACTTAGCAATACTTAGAAGGTGCTGATTCTAAAAGCCACAGTGGCCCTTTAAGAGAGATCGGTTTATCAGTAAAAATACCCATGACCCATGCAAAGCAGCATATATGCTCCTTCCTTATATAAGATTAAACTTTAAAATTTGTACTTGAATTTGTGTGTTTGTTCCAAGATTTATTTACATCTCAGATGTAGTGATGGTATGAAACAGAAATATCTTGGCAGACAGGAGAAAAAGCAATTGGGTTTAACTACAGATAAAACATGTGAAAAGCAAATAAGAAGCTCAGATAAGAAATTCTGTGCAAAATAACACATTTAAAAATATTTCCTAAACCTATTGTTCCATCTTCCGAAAACAGCCTGAACCAATTATACTTGTCAAAAAAATAATGCTGATAAAATAGAGGAAGAATTAGATAAAATGTCATCTAAACAAAATTGAACCTTAATTCAGAACAGAAGCATCCACAGGCAGCTTTCTTCACTACTTATCTACTCCTAAATAATAAAAAGAGATGACTTTTATCAAGCATTACATTCAGGGCTCTTGTTAACTGCTTTATATGCATTATTTAATTTTTCCAGGTAAGAAAAATAGGTATTTATTCACTAAACCAATATTTGGTTTAGAAAACAGTGCAAAACATTTCAAATTTTTAAAGTATTTGGTAAAGTGGTTCCCAAATAACAAATAGTAGAAACTTTCCAAAGACTGTGAAGCAGACATTTTTAACCAACAGCATGTGCAGAATTACTAGTGGTACCTTAAAAAGCCTATTAACTGTTTGGGCCCCAATTGGGTAATTTTTAAATTACCAGTTTTAAAAAAAAAAAAAACTATAAAAGTCGTCCATGGTGATGGCAAAAAATAATTCGAACAGTACTAGAGAAGATATAAAATTAAAAGCATAAGTCCTCCTGATCCAACTCCCCAGAAGTAATCACTGCTAATGATTTCTTCTGTATATTATATTTTTTTAATTTACAAAGTAGGTCACAGTATACATGCTCTACAAATGGCTTCTCTCACCTAACAATATATCTGAGCATCCCTACAAATACATATCAGATCCACCTTGGTCTTTCAATAGCTGCCCAGTATTTCATTTTTTAAAAATGTATTATCACTTAATCAGTCCCTTATTGACATTTAGATTGTCTTTTGTTGTTGTTATTACAATTTAATACTGCAACGAACATCCTTAAACATCCATATTTATTATCTTTTTGTGAGTATATCTGTGTGATAGGCAAAATTCTAAAATGACCTGCAATGGCCTACACCTTTGTATAAACTCCCCTTTGAGGGGCTGGAAACTGTGAATATGATGAGACTCCCATAATTATGTTCCATTATATGGTAAAAGGGAGATTATCCTGGGTGGGCCTGACCTAATCAGGTGGGCCTTTTAAAAGTAGAGGGTTTTCTCCATCTGGCTGATCTCAGAAGAGGAAGTCAGGGAGATGCATTCGGGTTGGCCTGGAAGAAAGCAAACATCCATGTTGGGAACTACTCGTGGGGGTCACATGTCAAGGAACTGCAAGCAGTCTCTAGAAGCTGAGAATCATCCCTGGCCAACAGCTAGCAGGAAAATGGGGATCTTAATCCTACAACTGCAAGGATTCCCAACAGCTATGACCTTGGAAAAAGACCCCAAGCCCCAGATGAGAACGGCAGGCTTTGCAACACCTTGATTTCAGCTCAGTGAGACCCTGAGCAGAGAATCCAGCCACAATGTGGCTGGGCTTCTGACATACAGGATAATAAATGTGTTCTTTTTTCTTTTTTTTCCTTTTTGTCTTTTTTCGTGACCAGCAACGGATCGCAACCCTCAGTGTCGCGCCTGTACCGGACCGGGACCGGCAACAGGATCGCAACCCTCGGTGTTGCCCCCGTGCCTCGCTCAGCCAGTGAGCGGGAACCGGTCTGTATGTGGGATCCGAACCCTCGGCGGGAGCGCCACTGCACTCCCAAGCGGCGCACTGTAGCAGCGCGCCACCAGGCCAGCCCTAAATGTGTTCTTTTTTCTTTTTTTTCCTTTTTGTCTTTTTTCGTGACCAGCAACGGATCGCAACCCTCAGTGTCGCGCCTGTACCGGACCGGGACCGGCAACAGGATCGCAACCCTCGGTGTTGCCCCCGTGCCTCGCTCAGCCAGTGAGCGGGAACCGGTCTGTATGTGGGATCCGAACCCTCGGCGGGAGCGCCACTGCACTCCCAAGCGGCGCACTGTAGCAGCGCGCCACCAGGCCAGCCCTAAATGTGTTCTTTTAAGCCACTAAATTTGTGCTAATTTGTTAGGCAGCATTAAAAAACGAATACAATCTGCATAATAGATTCCTACAAGTCAAACTACTCAATCAAGGGGATGTATACTTAACATTTTATAGGTATTGCAAAACTGCCCTTCGAATACTTTACACCAATTTAAACACCCATCCATAGCAGATTTAATTTTTTAAAAACTTCCTGGTAATTATCTGCTGATTCAAGTGTTTATTCCAGTAAGTACCCAAGGGCTGGAATGATCTGCTATCTTGCCCACTTGTAGCTGACTTTTCTGTCAGAGGGATTTTTTAAAAGTCTTCATACTCTAAAATTTCTTTTAGTAACAATGACTTCCACTTGCAGACTCTGCTAGGAGGGAATACAACTATCATCTCGGAAGTAGGAACCTACTGATAACAAGAATTAATATGAGCATATGAAACACTATCAAATTGTAATCTACATCTATCAGTAAAGGGATTTGTGGGGGTTGAGTAAGATTTGAGTCTCTGAAAACAAATTTAAAAGTTTTTTTTTTTTTTTTTTTTTTTTTTTTAATTTTTTGGGGGGGGGAAAAAAATTTAAAATTTTTTTTTTTTTTTTTTTTTTTTACTTTGAATATCTTGGGGTGGGAATAAAACTTTAAAGATTTTATAATATATTCCTCCAAGATAATAATCGGATGAGAAATCTGAATCAAAGGATCAGGCTATGCCATGGATCCAGTACCATGATCAAAACATCAGCTACAGGGCCAGCCCGGTGGCACACTGGAGAGTGCGCCACTTAGGAGCGCGGCAGCGCTCCCGCAGAGGGTTCGGATCCCATGTGGAGACCGGTTCCCGCTCACTGGCTGAGCGTGGTGTGGGCGCAACACCGAGGGTTGCTATCCTGTTACCAGTCAGTAAAAAAGACAAAAAGAAAAAAAAAACCATCAGCTATATAAACACTGAAGTGTTTTTACATATTCAGGATTAGTTGGGGAAAGGGGTAGATTTTAGAGCCAGACAAGACACAAGAGATTAATATTAGCTTCCTTATTTTGTAGTGAATATGTAAAAATTTTAGAAATCAAAATAGGTATAATTCTGCTTTTATTTCAGTATTTTCCTTTTATTACACAAATACAAAATTCCTTGAAGTATATATTGATATATAAATATATTTGAAGGGCCAATTGGAGTATGTATCAAAAGTCTTTAGAATGCGCATGCCCTCTAACCTAGTAATTCTCTGAAAGTTCATTCTAAAGATACGAATCATACATTCAAATTAATTCAAGCAATATTTATTAAGCATATCTTATGAGCAACTAGATACTGTTTTGGTGTTGGAAAAACAACAGTGAACAAAACATGTCCTCACTGTCATGGAGCTTACATTGTGGTGGGAGAGAAAAACAGGAAACAAATAAATACATAAAAATCTCAGGTGGTGATAAATACTATTTTAAAAAAAAAAAGCAGGATGGGCCAGCCCCGTGGCGCACTGCTACAGTGTGCCGCTTGGGAAGCGTGGCAGGCGCTCCCGCCGAGGGTTCAGATCCCACATACAGACCGGTTCCCGCTCACTGGCTGAGCGAGGCGTGGGAGCAACACCGAGGGTTGCGATCCCGTTGCC
>NW_007773959.1:0-4227 GCF_000696425.1 Galeopterus variegatus | reverse complement strand
CACGGAAAAAAAAAAAAAAAAAAAAAAAAAAAAAAAAAAAGGCAACTTATTGTTCAGGATTTTGGTTATCAGAAACTTCTCAATTGGCACTTGAATAACTTCAGCACAATGACAGTTGATATTTTTAATTGTTAGAATGATCATGCTAGCATCAAATGTGCTGCAAAAAACTTGTTCTATTTGACCTCCATCCTCCAACCCATAACAGATATGCTTATCCAAAAGTTAACTAAGGGGTGTGTTTATTTTTTTAATTGTATATTTTATGGGGTACAGTTTGTTGTTTCAATATATGCATATATTGTATAATGATCCAATTAGAATAGTTAGCATGTCTAGCACCTAAATACTTATCATTTCTTTGTGGTTATAACTTTCAAGATCCTCTTTTCTGGCTATCTTGAAATGTTCAATACAGTATTATTAGCTTTAGTCACCCTAGAGCAGCAGAACTTATTCTTCTATCTAACTTTGTAACTTTGTAAACTTTGTATCCATTTACAGCTTCTCCCCCTCCTCTCTTTCCCCTCCCCTTCCATGTCTCTGGTAACCACTATTCTACTCTCTATGTTTTTCTTTTTAATTTATTGTTTCTTAATTGACCCATGATTATTGTATATATTTATGGAGCGCAATGTGATATTTGGGTACATTTATACAGTGTGCAATGATCATATCAGGGTATTTATCATAGCCATCACCTCAAGCATTTGTCACCTCTTTGTGTTGGGAGCATTCAAAATCTTCTTCAACTAGCTACTTGAAGTTACACAGTACTTTGTCGTTGGCTGTACTCTCCCTATATCGCTCTCGAACACTAGATCTTGTTCTTCCTATCTCTCTACCATTTTGTATCCATTGACCACCCTCTCCTTATCCCCCCACCCCTTACTAGACTCTAGTAACCACTGTTCTACTCTCTGCTTCTATGAGATCAACTTTTTTAGCTTCCACATGTGAGTGAGAACATGTAGTATTTCTCTTTCTGTACCTGGCTTGTTTCACTTAGTGTAATTTTCTCCAAGCTTATCCATGTTGTTGTGAATGGCAGAATTTCATCCCTTGTTATAGCTGAGTAGTATTCCATCGTATATATATACCATATTTTCTTTATCCAATCATCCATTGATGGACATTTAGTTTGGTTCCTAATCTTGGCTATTATAAATAGAGCTGTGATAAACATAGGAGTGCATCTATCCTTTCAACATGTTGGTCTCCTTTCCTTTGGATATATACACAGTAGTGGGATTGCTGGATCGTGTGGTAGGTCTATCGTATGGTAGTTCTTTGAGGAACCTCTATACTGTATTTCATAATGGCTGTACTAAGTTAAATTCCCACCAACAATGTGTAACAGTTCTTCTTTCTCCACTTCCTTGCCAGCATTTGTTATTTTCTGTCTTTTTGATAATAGCAATTCTAAATGGAGTGAGATGATATCTCATTGTGGTTTTGATTTGCATTTCTCTGATGATGGGTGATGTTGAGCATTTTTCATATAACTGCTGTCCATTTGTATGTCTTCTTTTGAGAAATGTCTATTCAGTTCCTTTGACCATTTTTTAATAGAATTATTTGGTTTTTTACTATTGAGTTGTTTGAGTTCCTTGTATATTCTGGATATTAATCCCTTGTTAGAAGCATAGTTTGCAAATATTTTCCCCCATTCTGCAGGTTGTCTCTTTGTTCTTTTGGTTGTTTCCTTTGCTGTGCTGAAGCTTTTTAGTTTGATATAATCCCATTTGTTTATTTTTGCTTATGATGCCTATTTTTCTAGATGAAGTTTTATTGGAACACAGTCATACCTCTTCCTTTATGTGTGTCTATGGTTGCTTTTAGCTAGTTGCAACAGAGATCCTATGGCCCACAGCCTAAAACACTCACTGTCTGGCCCTTTACAGAAAAAGTTTGCTTACCCCTGGTCTAAGATAACAGTTTTTAAACTTCATTTTAGCCACAAAGTTCTTTCTTCAAACAACTTCTTTTTCAATTTTAATAATAAAAGCAATTTTTACGGTAATTTATGCCAGACACTGTACCAAGAGCCTTAAAACTATGAATTTATTTAATCCATATGAAAGCATTATGAGATGAGTAGTAGTATTATCATCCACATTTTAGGGAGGAGCAAACTGAGGCAGAGTTAACAGAGAGGTTGAGTAACTTCCCTAAAGTCACACAGCTAATATGTGGCAAAAGCAAAATTTGAATTCAGCAGTCTGGCTCCAGAGTCCAGGCTCTCACCTGCTGTACCATGCTGCCTCACACTGCTGGCCTGATGTGAAAACAGTGCAGCCGGGCCAGCTGGCTAGAAGTGACATGAAGATGCTCAGCATCTTCCCCTTCATTCTTCGGCTCCTCTCTCTGCAGCCCCCAGGGATCTCGGGCCTGTGTCTGACAACCTCTGGAGGCTGTAAGGTCTAGAAAATTAGGCTCCTAAGCTTGGAGAAGGGAACTTAGTTTGTTTTGGTTTCTACAAGAGGAACTAATCTTGATTGTTGAGAACTCAAGCAGGCCTAGATGTGTAGAGAGCACTATTCCCTGAGAATGAGGACTCCAGACAAATAGCATTTCTAGATGATCAGAATTATGTCCATAAAAATGAATGCTAGAGACCAAGACCCACATTTCAAAACAATAACTGGAAGAAAGGCATATTTCAATTAACTGCAATGCCCCAGACAAATATTAAAACCAATAAATCTATTTGGAACCAATTCCCTGGGCAAGAGTGATTTACTTTAAACTCATGCCATAAAATTCAGCAAAGGGTGACTTCACACACTGAATGTCACCTTCCCAGCTCCCTCCTACCAATAACCCTAAATCAGCCTGGGAGGATTTAAGATATTTAGTGGTAGCATATACCTCCGGGTGAGGTAGGAGCCTTGGGCTGCAGACAGGCCCTTGGGGTCCTGCCTGTATGCAGGTTAGCGACTTGACAGAGTCCCCCTTTCCCATAAGCAGAGAGTCTGCAAGAATGAAATAAGGCTCCCCTGCCCTTTGGGGTGGAAACTCTCCTAGAAGCAGGGGGGTGTGGGTGACTCACTTTTACTGCCAATGGAAAGCTGACCTTGATCTTAGTAGTGGTTTGAAGGTTTGAAGGTGACTTTTGTATTTATCTCTCTGGGATCTTGGGGCAGAATTTATTCTTTGGCAATTTAGCTGGTCTCAAAAGTAGTTTCTATTCAATTTAGTGGTTTAAGAGGATTTCTATTCCTAGCAGACCCACCCTCCCCCTGCCTATTGCTCCTCTGGACTGTACAGAAGGGTCTTCTGTTCTAAGATTTTTCCTATTCCTCCTTTTCCTCTAGGTTGGCCTGTGCCTACCATGGTGGGTCCTGGGACCCCTGAGGTCGAGTTGGGTGGGCTCTTCCTAGGCACTCCCCTGCTGCTCGGGGTCCCTGGCCCTGCTACCTCCCCCAGCCACCAGCATACCACTCTCCACCCCCCAACCCCCAGAATGGTGTATGACTCTTCCTAACAACTGGAAATCCCAGTTCCTTCTCAGTGGAAAATTTTTTGATTTGGGGGAAAGGCCTTTGAAGTCTCCTGTTTTATTTTTGGCTGCTTTTAGGCCACTCTTGACTCTCCCTTGATTTATCCAAGTTGGGGTCTTTCTTGTTCTTAGGCAGCAGCTTCTCTGAAGTGTCCCCTCCTGGAGGCCACCCTTTCCATGACCCTGCCCATGTTAGACATGACTGGAGTTGGTCACTGGAGTTGTTCAGCTAGAAGGTTGTTCCACAGTGAAAGGAGTGTTTGGGGAAGTGGATGGTATGCAGATGCTTTGCCTGTCACCTGGAGTGCAAGCAGGATCCTTGCAGGCCTTGCGGGGGTGGGGGGGACTGTCCGTGTGTGAATGGAGACCCTGCTGGGGTAGGGGTGAGTGGGGTGCAGGTCGGTGCCACAGTCCCTGGGCAGCTCCACATGCTGCAGATGACCTTCCCTGGGCCTCAGCAAAGGTCCCCAAAGCCTGGCTCTCTGGTAGCTTATCCTAGGAGAATATTTGACCCATTTGTCTAATAAGAAGCAGTAGGAACTTGAATCAAATGAAGTTGTTTAATTTAGGGCCATAGTTTGGGAAACAGAAGCTTTATTCTCATTGAAGTTACCTCATTAATGTGGGTAGTTGTTTCTAACAACTTAAAAAGTGTTATTTAAAATATGATGCCACCATCGCACTAAAAGACACTTTAAGGGAAGAATCATCTCTGGTCTCTTGAA
>NW_007773958.1:0-4227 GCF_000696425.1 Galeopterus variegatus | reverse complement strand
CTTTAAATAAAGCTTAAAAGCCCTTTTATCTTTTTTTGTTTGTTTGTTTGTTTTTGTTTTGACTGGTAAGGGGATGCAACCCTCGGCACGGTGTGGTCTGCACCACGCTCAGCCAGTGAGTGCACCAGCCATCCCTATATAGGATCCGAACCTGCAGCCTTGGCGCTCCCAGCGCCGCACTCTCCCGAGTGAGCCACAGGGCCGGCCCTTAAAAGCCCTTTTAAATGTTAGGCTAATTCTAATTTCTTTTTACTCCCTTTAGTATAAACTAAGTTTACTGTATATGTTTGCTGTAAGAGTGACAATGAATTGGTTAGTTGTACTGCTTAGATCTGAAAGGAAAAGAACCAGCTGGACCTTTCAATTCTTACAAGCAACTGTTGAGAACAAGACATTTGTGCTTAGGCTGAGAATTTCTCCCCTTTATTACCAGAGTGTTCACAGCACATTACCATTACTTTTTCCAGCTATTGAGGGGGAAATTTATGTCTTAAAATTTCCTGGGCCGGCCTGGTGGCGCACTGCTACAGTGCGCCGCTTGGGAGCGTGGTGGCGCTCCCGCCGAGGGTTCGGATCCCACATACAGACCGGCCGCTCACTGGCTGAGCGAGGTGCGGGCGCGACACCGAGGGTTGCGATCCCGTTGCCGGTCCCAGTCTGGTACGGGCGCGACACTGAGGGTTGCGATCCGTTGCCGGTCACGAAAAAAGACAAAAAGGAAAAAAAAAAATTTCCTAAGCCATTGTAAAATTCCACATTCACAGGGCTGTGTATGTCATTGGGAGTTTTGGGTTTCTCCTGGGAAAGTAGAAGAGGAGTCTTGAAGGTGATACTCTTTTCCAAAAGAACACAGTCTAAGCACAAAGATATTTATGTGTAAAAAGCCAAGTTGGTTCTCCATTGCAATATAACCATTATACACTGAAATACTGTGAATGAGACACTAAATAGAGTAACATGGGTAATATGTAAGGAGGGAAATAAAGTTGTTCTCCAAAGCATGGTTTGTGGGAAGAATGTGAGGACATAATGTTGCGTGTACTGTCTATCCCTAATGCAGGTTGAGCTGTGTTTAGAGTGCATCGAATGGGCAAAATCAGAGAAAAGAACTTTCTTACGCCAAGCTTTGGAGGTATGTACCTACACTAGCACTGATTTCTGGTCTCTAGGCATTAGATAGACTGTGAATGTAAATAATCCTGATCAAAGTATTTTCAGCATCTTTGTAATAATCCAGGCACCCAAAGATTATTGATAGTAGTCCTACTTACAGGAATTGTCCTGGTTGAAGTTAACAGTGCTGTGCCTGTCAATCTTTGATTTCTTTCTGTGGCTTTTTTTTTTCTCCCTTCCTTCAATCAATGCCTTTTCTCTTTCCTAGGCAAGACTGGTGTCTTTGTACTTTGATACCAAGAGGTACCAGGAAGCATTGCATTTGGGTAAGTAAGCTGGTAGAAATTAATACAACATGTTCACTAACTAAATGAATGCATTCTAAACCTGGCTACTCATATTAATTATAAATTAATAATTTATATTCTAAAAAAATTTATATTCTACTTACTTCTAAGAAGGATTTAAGGTGGCTTACATTTATTGAATCTGTCCTGGAAAAATACCGTTTGGAAGTTCTGAGAAATGAACTAGGGGCAGGTACATGGCTCACTTGGGACAGTGTGGTGCTGATAACACCAAGGCCACAGGTTCAGATCCCTATAAAGGGATGGCTGCTTAGCTCACTTGGGAGAGCGTGGTGCTGACAACACCAAGTCAAGGGTTAAGATCCCCTTACCGGTCATCTTTTAAAAAAAAAAAAAAGAAATGAACTAATCTGTCAAATTTAGATAAATAAATGGGTCAGTTTTTAAGTTAAATCGAATTTAGAGCAGTAAAATCCATTCAATCGTAATAACAAATTTTTGTGTAATGTGTATCTACATTTTGCATATAGCACCCTGTTAAATTTCATATTTAGTTCTTTAAATTGCAAGTGTTTTACTGGCTATCACATTTACTACACAGATACTCCATGACTTACAATGGGGTTACGTCTGATAAACCCATCATTTAAGTTGAAAATAATTGTAAATCGAAAATGCATTTGATACATGTAATCTACCGAACGTCATAGTTTAACCTAGCCTACCTTAAATGTGCTCAGAACATTTACATCAGCCTACAGTAGGGGAAAATCATCTAACAGAAAGCCTATTTTATCATCCAGTGTTGAATATCTCCTATAATTTATTGACTACTGAAAGTGAAAAACAGAATGGTTATATAGGTACTCGAAGTACAGTTTCTACTGAATGTGTATTGCTTTCCCACCATCATAAAGTGGAAACATTGTAAATTGTAAAACATCGTAAGTCAGGGACTTTCTGTATCTGCTTATAATTATATTTAAAATATATTTTAAAAATCAAGAAATTGGGTGCAAATATGTTTGGAAGTCAGAGAGGGCCAACTGAAGACTTTTCCCTATGTGGCCTTTATATATATACACTGAAATCTTCCCCGGCTGCTGGTTTTTATTAATGGGTAGATCTAAGCTGTTTTCCCCAGAGAGAAGAGCATGGCTTTTATGATCTATTAGGTTGAAAAAAATTGCCAATATTCAATTTTTATAGTGCAAAATGGCAATTTTATATGGTTCAAACAAATAGCATTAAAAAGAAAACAGCTTTAATGAGATATTGTTCACATATCATAAAATTCACCCTTTTAAAGTATGTAATTCAGTGGTTTTTAGTATATTCACTAAATTGTGCAACCATTGTCACTACCTAATTTCAGAATGTTTTCATTACCCCAGAAAGAAACTCCCTACAGTAACTTTTCACTCATTCCCCAGTCCCCCACCCCTACCCTATCTTCAGCCCTAGGCAACCAGTAATCTACTTTGTGTCTCTGTAGATTTGCCTATTCTGGACATTGCATATAATGGAAACATTCAGACAGGCCCTTGATCTGTGGACTTTTGTGACTGGCTTCTTTCACTTAGCATGTTTTCAAAGTTTATCCATGTTGTAGCATGTATCATTACTTCATTCCTTTTTATTGCTGAGTAATAGTCCATTGTATGGATATGTTATATTTTATTTATCCATTCATCAGTTGATGGACATTTGGATTGTTTCCACTTTTTGGCTATTATGAATATTGCTGTGAACAGGTTTTATGTGAACATGTTTTTCTTTTGGGTATATACCTAGAAGTGGAATTGCTGGGTCATATGGTAACTGTTTAGCTTTTTGAGAAACTGCCAAGCTGTTTTCCAAAGTGGCTGCATCATTACTTTCTCACTAGTAGCATTATGAGGGTTCCAGGTTATCCACATTCTCACCAGTGTTGTCTTTTGTTTTAACCATCCTAGTGTGTATGAAATAGTAACTCATTATGGTTTTTGATTTGCATTTCTCTAATGATGTTGAGCATCTTTTCATGTACTTATTGGTCATTTGTATGTCCTTGAAGAAATGACTCTTCAAATCCTTTGCATATTTTTTAGTTGGGTTATTAGTATTTTATTTTTTATTCTGGATACAAATCCCTTACCAAGTATATGATTTGCAAGTATTTTTTCTTGTTCTGTAAGTTGTTTTTTTCACTTTCTTAATGGTGTCCTTTGAAGTATATTTTAATTTTGATGAAATCCTATTTTTTCTTTTGTTGCTTATGATTTTTGTGTTATACTAAGAGATCATTGCCTAATCCAAGGTCACAAAGATTTACTCCTATGTTTTCTTCTGGAAATTTTGTAGGTTTAGCTTTTACATTTAGGTCTTTGATCCGTTTTGAGTTAATTTTTGTATGTGGCATAAGTCTGTTTGGATTTGATATTCTCATCTGAGATGGGGGAAGGTGTATTTGGAGAACATTGACATACTCAGAACTCTTTATTTTCCCCACCAACCCAGTGTTCATCGTATAGTCTTGTAATCACTGGACAGGAAGAGAGTGAGATCAAGGGCCTGTCTGAATTGCATAACTAGTTTTAGCCTTTTATGGGTAGACATTCCCACTGTATTTAAATCTTAGGCATAAGCTTATAGGACTCTTGTCTCTAATGTCCTTAGGAAGCAGAAAGTTTCAAAGACATGTGTTTCTCTTTTAGAAGATAGTACATTAATGGACAGTTTAATTCTTGCATGGGGTCTGCAGGTAACCTTTTTTTGAGTTCAGGCAAGTTTCTTTATCCTGAGTGTTATGAGGGTAGGAGAGTAG
>NW_007773957.1:3122-4228 GCF_000696425.1 Galeopterus variegatus | reverse complement strand
AATAAATTGTACTTTTCTTCTTAACTGTTTAACTTATGCAAATGCACCCTGAAGATAATTTGATTTAAATCTGAATCTTCATAAGAAAATTTATACTAAAAATGCTAAAATTATATTTTTCAATTGCCTAAATTAAATGTTTAATTCATTTTATAGTTTAATTAAATGGTATTTGTCTTTACCAATGTAAATGTAGTATGCTAAATGCTCCATTACTTTTTTTTTTTTTTTTGCCTAATACCTTACCATCCACCATGCCTGGTACAAACAACATGTACTTTTCTGATATTATTAATGAGTTGTTCATGACCTTTTGATTGAGATTTTTGTGGTGATGGTGTTTAAAGAAAGAGTGCTTAGTGGAATTTGTGTGACCACACAAGGTAATTTAAGATTAGGTATTATTCCTGGCCTTAGATCTGTAACCCAAGTTGATCGGAAACACTTGTAGAAGAAAATAGTCTTGCCATAGCAAGCAGTTCTGGGTTTGCTTTTTCCAAATGAGAGAAAATTGATGTAATGCTCTTTACATTGCTTTTTACAGAAAAGCATAAGATCTGTTTACCTGGTTGAAATTCAAATTGTTTTATTATGGTGTCAATTCTTTGGTTTTGGCAGCACTTCTGAAGTGTCTATTCACAAAAAGACTTGAATAGTGAATGAATGCTGGTGTTGACACCACCTAACAAGCAGGGATTATGTGTTTACAGAAGAAGTAATATGATAGGTCAAGTATAAGAGGCACTTCTCAAGAGCACTTCAGCACAGAATGAGTGACGACTGGCAAGTGCGGAGCTGCCACTCTTTGGCTGCGAGTCCGTGTTGATGCCTGCCTCTCTTCTCCAAAGCCCTCTTGATCATGTTCAGCTGCTCTGTTCTCATGTGGGGAATAATAGTAGAGTAAAGCTGCTTTTCTGTCTCATTTTTCTTGCTAATTTACACATTCAAGCCATTTTTTGTTTGCTACCCTTATTTGCTATTCCCTTTTGTCAAGGCACTGTTCTCTTTTTTGCCTCAGGCCTAAGAACTAATTTGAGCTTCTATAATTACTTCATGTTTTACACCTGTCTGCATATCATGCACCCCCTTGTCTCTGTACTTAAGCT
>NW_007773957.1:1227-1632 GCF_000696425.1 Galeopterus variegatus | reverse complement strand
TTTGTCAGATCATCCAGTATGTAGGTGTTTGGAGGTTACAGGTGCTAGCTCGGGCTGATAAAGAACAGTGTTTTTTTGCCCAATCTTTTCTCCTCTGGTAGCCTATTGTGATTGGACAAATGACTGGGAAGACATGAAGTTGAAACCTCTGGAGCATTCATTATTTTTGATGAGATGACAACTATCTAGGTTCGTGTTCTCACTCCTCGTGTTCTTTCCTGCTTTTTCTCTTTTTTTCTTGAAAACGTAATTGTTCATTCTGTAAAGTAGTATCATAGGAAGTGGAAACTAATTTTTTATGGGGACAGTTTGTTGGGCCTTGCAAAGACAGTTACCTGCTATTCAAGAAAACAAAGAGCTCATGATAGTATTTTCAGAATCACAGTACTTAGAATATCATTTTGT
>NW_007773957.1:0-718 GCF_000696425.1 Galeopterus variegatus | reverse complement strand
GAGAAAATGACCCATTTCCAAAAAGAAAAATGACAAAGTTCTATTAATCACTGCTTTCATGCGTGGGATATTGCTAGAGAACTGTGGCTGTGCCCCTTGAGCAAAGCTTTGTGCTGCTACATACAAAGTAAAGATTTATCTAAAAATAACACTTTCATTGTTCCTTTCTTACCTCCTCAACCCATTAATAGGTACTTTAGTATCATGAGAGTTTTCATAGTTTAATCCCCTCTCAAAAGCTTTTCAGAATAAAAGCTCTAAATGGTCCTCAGTATTAATTTGATGTGACTTCTGTACAATATGGTTTAAAACTCTCAGCAGCACATTTTTACCGCTTACCATTTTACATCAGAGCAACGTGTGGAAAATACCAGCTTAATGTTTAGTAGAGTCTCTAATGTGAGCCATTTTTGTTGCTTTCTTATAACATAGTTTTCCAATTTAAAAAATTGTCACTATGATATAACTGTTAGTCTTCAAGAATATTATTTTGAGTTCTCCATTAATTTTTTTAAATGTAAATGTCTTCGTAATGTTGACAGTTTTCCAAAGTTGTATTTTTAATCTCTGATTTGCTAAGAATTAAGAGCCAGTAATACAGTCAGCCTGGTAAATAGCAATCAGGCTTGATTATATGCACTTGGTTACATCTTTGTTTATATTTGGATCACAGTGGCTTCAAACACAAGAGCTTCCAGCGTTGCTAATCCACTTCACC
>NW_007773956.1:2071-4228 GCF_000696425.1 Galeopterus variegatus | reverse complement strand
GTCTTGCTAGCCTGGGGGCCACCAAGGCCCTCTTCTCCCCTGCCACCTCCAAGCAACTTCACCTGAAAGACACAGCTGTGGCTTTTGACAGCTCCTGCTCCGTGTGCTCACCAGAGCCAGCCTTGAAGCAGCTGGGGCTCAAAACAGTCTAAGTGGTCCTGTCTTTCTCTCATCATGACTTCTCCTGCCTTCATGAACTCTGTAGGTCTCTCTTCCTCGTTCTGATCTCTAGTGGCCCCAGCTTGGCAGTTTGTTGCTTTTAAATAGTTCTAAGTTGGTTGATTGTGGGAGAAGGTGACACTGGGGACCATCTGTTCTGCCATCTTCAATACCAAATTTTGAACGAACCCCCTCTTTGGCTAGAATTTTCTGCAAATGCTCATCACCTGAGGTGTCCATCAGAGCTTACAATTGCTTTCGCAGTTACCTCTGGGGTTTCCCTTGGTGCACGAGGTCCTTCACCTTGTTCCCTGTGTTGTCACCATGTTCCCTCTTCCCTGTCTGTACTTCCTTCCCCATTTTTTGTCTCTCCTCTCCTTTGTCTCTCTTTCTAGGGTCAGTTTAGCTGTCTGTCTTCATGACTAGGGACCACCACATAAGTGACATCAAACACCTCTGACCCTCCATATCTGTGGGTCAGAACCCCTGAGTACAGAATTTCCATGCAGCTGGCACAGGTGCAGCCTCTGGAAAGCCAGCTGGCCAGGCCCTTGGGTGGAGACAGGAACCAGCACAAAGGGGAGGCCTCAGAGGTGGGCTCACATGCATCTGGGTTTCCTTCAAAGCCAGAGAGAAAAGAGGTGGCTTCTGACTTCCAGGAGTTATCTTGAACCCTAGTTCATATGTACATTAGCATAAAACATACTATAATCAGAAAACACCCCTGTGTTATTTTTTCTGAGAGCTTTAAAAACTTGGGATGGTTTGGCCACAAATTTTAGTTGTAAAAGGAAGGATCCACAGAGGCTGACACAGGTCAATGTGACCACTGATCTGGCATAGGAAGTCAAGATGCTTTGCTTTGTCATTAGAAACAAATGCAGTAATGTCATTCCATTAACTAATCGATGGCTTGATTAACTTAGTTTTTCATCACATCTTATTGAATGCCTACTATATGCCAAGTACTGTGCTAAGAACTAGGGAAAGAAAGATGAATAAAACATCTGCCCTCAAAGATGCGAGCCTGAGAAAAAGAATACAGGGAAACAACTATAAGGTATAGAGAATGTGAAAATTGTGTCACTGACTTCAGAAAGGAGAGGCCCTCACCAGCCTGGGGTGAGGGGGTAGAACAATATTCTGTGTGAAAATCCAATCTCAGAGCATGGTGGTACATGGAACTGTATGTGGCTGTTCCCTACATGAACCACAGAGGACAGGGTGAGGCCCCTGCCCTAAACAAACAGCAGCAGCAGCAGCAGCAGCAGCAGCAGAAACTTAGCAGTTTCATTAATACTTTGCCTCCAAAATGATATATTTTTCTAAAACAGCATTCAGAGTGGCTGTGTGGTATTGCAAAAGGAGCAGGGACTTTGGAGTTAGATCTACTTCACCTCTGTGCAACTGGGGGGCTTGGGAAACTCACTTTACTTCAATATCTTCAGTTCCCTTACCTAAGAAACAAGGATTCCTCCCCAGGGCTGTGGTGAGGACTAAATGAAGTAAAGGAAGGGAAAGTGCCAGGTACGGGTGGTACATGAGAGACATTCAAGAAACGCTACTTACAGTAAAGGAAGAAGTAAAAAACAGATTTTGCAACTCACAATGCCCAATGGCATAAAGAGAACTAGCTCTGTCAACAACTGACACATGAAATGAATTGGCACAGACTTTAATGACTCAAGTAGACTAAATTTAGATTCTAGATTCCCGGGGCAAAAGTGTCCAATGAAACAGATAATTTTGGTGATTTCTGGAGCAAACAGTATCCCTTGCAGTGTTTTCAGGAGTGGAGGCTCCATCCAGGGCAGAGTGACAGTGCCACCATTGCTTCTCTTTTATCTTCTCCTGACCAGACACATGTGAGTGAGGTATTTGTATCAGAAAGTTCCAGTGAACTCAGAGTGTTACTGATTACAATCAGAAGCACAGTGTACACTGTTTTTTCTTTCTTCTTTTGTCTTCTTTCTTTTCCTATATCAATTTACTTAATAA
>NW_007773956.1:0-1381 GCF_000696425.1 Galeopterus variegatus | reverse complement strand
TACACTGTTTTTTCTTTCTTCTTTTGTCTTCTTTCTTTTCCTATATCAATTTACTTAATAAGAATTTGGAACCAGCTATGTAAAGGCTCCTGAACAATTCAGCTATCGTTGTGACTCTGCTATAAATGAACCAGGTTGGTAAAGGACATGGCTATAAAATGTCCAAGCCATTTTTGTGGCTCTTGAAGATGAAGGTAATCTGGATTTTGGTGGCTTGTCTGAGCATGATGATAATTTATGCTCACTACCATTGCATGGTTTCTGCATGGTTGAGCTGACAGCACTCTCCGGGATGGTGGGATGTAGGTGAGCAATTCACTGGTTGCTAAACTAAACTGCACACGCAGTGGAACGGTAAACTCAATGGTTATCTGCATCTGACCCAGGAGAGTGGGAGAGGAGGGGGAGAAGAGAGATGGGCAGAGATGATCCATCACTGCAGAGAAACGAGGAGATAGGCATGAGGCCATCGAATTTACTGAGCTGGCACACATGAGGGACCCAAATTCTGAATTTAGTCTTCTCAGCACCACTGTTAACCAATGCAGGGTGGAGAGCCCACGACTTCGGTACAAATGATGTGGTGCTGGCAAGGGATGACCTGGGGGGAACGGAAAACATACAGGGCCAGGTTGCAGGACCATTGCTGCCCCCAGGAGGGAGGTTGGGTTCTATAGCAGCTCTGATGATGTGTTTCCAACATGTCCTTATTCATGTAAATGGGACAAAAGTGGTGGGCTTGATTCCTAGAGTCACATAAAGGAAGAGGAGTGATACAGTGCAATGATTCTGTATTAGTCTGCTCGGGTTTCTATAACAAAATACCATAGACCAGGGAGGTTAAACAACCAAAGTTTGTTTTCTCACAGTTCTAGAGGCTGGAGGTCCAAGACTAAGGTGTTGGTAGGTTTGGTTTCTCCTGAGACTCCTTCTTTGGCTTGCAGATGGCCACCTTCTTGCTGCGTCCTCACATGGTCTTTCTTGTGTACACATCCTGGTGTGTCTTCCTCTTCTTTTTTTTTTTTTTTCCTTTTTGTATTTTTTTCGTGACCGGTAATGGGATCGCAACCCTCAGTGTCGCGTCTGTACCGTGACTGGCAACGGGATCGCAACCCTCAGTGTCGCGTCTGTACCGTGACTGGCAACGGGATCGCAACCCTCGGTGTTGTGCCCGCACCGCGCTCAACCAGTGAACAGACCGGTCTCTATATGGGATCCGAACCCTCAGCGGGAGCGCAGCCACACTCCCAAGTGCCGCACTCTACCGAGTGCACCACCAGGCCGGCCCTGTCTTCCTCTTCTTATAAGGTCACCAGTCTTATTAGATTAGGGCCACACCCTTATGATCTCGTTTAACTTTAATTTTATCTTTTAAGACCCT
>NW_007773955.1:0-4228 GCF_000696425.1 Galeopterus variegatus | reverse complement strand
CACCGAGGGTTGCGATCCCGTTGCCGGTCCCGGTCCGGTACGGGCGCGACACTGAGGGTTGCGATCCGTTGCTGGACACGGAAAAAGACAAAAAGGAAAAAAAAAAAAAAAAGAACACAAGAGGAAGAGGAGGAAGTATTAGGCTCACTGTATTGATCTAGAAAAATGGCAACCACAGAAGAATTAAGGATGACTACCACATTATAAACTGTGCCACCTGGCTAATAATGAAGCCACCCGTGATACCAAAGAAGTAATGAAGAGTAAAAACTTTAAGGAAAGTAAAGTCAACTTTGTTTTAGATATAGCTACTGTTTAATGCTCCTGGAATATCCAAATACATTCAGTAGTTATGTCAAACATAACTGGGTGGCAAGGCCAGTTCTAACACTTATTAGCAGTACAAATTTGAACATAACTGAGACTTCATTTCAAACACATACTCAGACCAACACCTCCATAAATTCCCAGTAGAGTCCCCAGCATCAGTAAGTGCTCAGTGTTAGTACCCCCTTTCCTCTCCTTCACCAACTTCATGCCTGACTCCTTCCCACCTAGTCACAGTCCCTCTTCTGTCCTCATTGTACGCATTTAAGCTGGACAGGGGCATCAGCCCTACTCCTAATTTATAGTCAAGATCCCTGGTAGGGCCACAGCTCTTCCTCAACACTGACTGCTTGACTGGGCCAAATCCTTGCAAAACCCTCTTCCATGAGCTTTACCTTTAGATATCTCTTTTGCTACCTTGACCTCACCCTACTCCTACCATTGCTTGGTTCCTGGCCAGGAATGTGCTTTGAACAAGGCCATCTGCCTCCTTCCCTTCAGCCACAGTACTGTCCACCCACCTGACAGTGCGCAAGGAGCCACACACTCCAGAGCTGCTCCCACTTGACTCTACATCCCCATAGTCTTGTGACAGTCACCCAGTCCTCAGTTTTAGGGCAACTCCATTACCTGCTGACACTGTTCCACCTCTGAATTGAGTTATTGGAGGATATGATTTAAGAACTCTGATGAGGTTTCTATTTACCTACATAGTACCTAGCATATAATAGCAGTAGTAACAACTTCACTACTTGTTGAGTGCTTGCCAGACACTGTTACAAAAGCTTTATATGAGTAACTCATTTAATCCTTGCCACAACCCTAAGAGGTAGGCACTGTTACTTATTATTTAGGTGAGCAAATCAAGGCAGAGAAGGCATTCATAAAATGGTTTTTGAATGAATAAACTTCAGGTGGGCTGAAAGAGTTGTCCAACAATCACTTTATTCATCCATTTCCTCAGAAGACATTTTAAAATTTATCCTCACCCAAGTAAGTACCTGACCAAGCTCTACCCTCCTCTCCTTTACCAAGAGCATCAGAGGTATAGAATGCAAACTCTGCAGTGTACCACTATCCCCTCCCAAATGTTCATCCTCTTCACTTCCCTCCTGAAATGGAAAAAAAAAAGTGATTTCCAGAGTACTTTCCCCCCTCTGTGGTTTTGCCCCACCCCTAGTTCTTCTGGATCCCTGCAATAATTCCCCTGAGCCACACCTTGAGTCTCTAACTCTCAACTTGCCTACTTTCCTATTGCCAAAACACAAGCAAAACTTTTTTCCTCTCCACAAAGAGAATCCCATCTCAACCCTGCTATATCCTCAAGTCACTCTCTCTTCATCACCAGACTTCTCCAAAGAATAGCTTTACAATATTTTTCTTCCTTACCAAAATTCATGCCCTTAATCACATGATCTGAATTTCAACTCCACGTCCTTAATGAAAACAGTGAAAAATCCTCAAAGGCCATCATGGGTCCTTCCACACATCACTCCCACTTTTCTTCCCTCCACCACATCTGCCACTGTCCTGGAAACTCATCCTTGGTGGTGAGAACGGGCTCCTCCTGTCCATCTGCTCAAGCCTTCTTTGATTCCACAAACTCTTTCTTATCCTGTTTGCTGCCCCACCCCTACCCAAACTCAAATGGGAATAATCCCCTTCAGGGACCTCTGCCAGTAACTCCCAACCCTTTAAACTCATTCTCAACTTTCCTCCTGGGTCTCACTCTGCCTTTCCAACAGCCTGTTAAATGGTTCCACACATTTGTCAGTCTACTTCATCAAACGTAGTAAGTCTACTACTGAAACTTTAGCCCTAACACATCATCATCTGATTTTCCATTTTTTCCTGACATTCCTAATCTAAGGTGAGCCCTCTGAACTGGTCCCTATTTTAACACACTGCTTGACTAACCTCACTAACCATAACAATTTACTTTGTTCACTTGCCTTTCTAGGACTATATGTTCCAGATGGTAGGAAGCTATGCCTGACTTGTTCACTGTGCCAAGCACAGTGCCTGGCATAATACGACCACTCCATACTTTTTTTTGCTCACTATATCTTTGCTGAAAGAAAATATGATCCCGATTCAAGTCAGCAGAGTTCCAAGCCTGAAAGTCAGCAATGATTGCTTTCCTTGGCCCCCTTGTTGATCCACCATATCCCGATTATTCATTTATCCTTTATAAGACCACTGGCATCTGACCCTTTCTTTTCATTTCCACTGCCACATTGAAAGTTCCTTGTTGGACAAAAAAACAAGACTCTTTATCCTATCTCTAAGTCTCTAATACATCTAATCTACTCCCTGAGAATTTGGTCTTCCTATAAAATCAGTTTGAAACCATGGTCAAAAGCCTTCAGTGTCATGACAACATGCCTGAACTCAAGTCCAGACCTTTGAAGCTGCCGTCCATGTCCTCCACAGTCTGGTTCTTTTTTTTTTTTTTTTTGTCTTTTTTCGTGTCTGGCAACGGACCGCAACCCTCAGTGTCGTGCCCGCACCGGACCGGGACCGGCAACGGGATTGCAACCCTCGGCGCTGCGCCCGCCCCTCGCTCAGCCAGCGAGCAGGAACCGGTCTGTATGTGGGATCCGAACCCTCGGTGGGAGCGCTACCACACTCCCAAGTGGCGCACTGTAGCAGTGCGCCACCGGGCGGGCCCACAGTCTGGTTCTTAACAGTCTTACTAGCCCCCTCTTCTGCCAGTCCTCTTCACATCCCCATAGTTTTCACATATAAAGAATGTGAAGTCTTGTGTAAAGAACTAAAGGAAAGTACACAAATGATTTCTTGCTAAAGAGAAAATATCAATAAGAGATATAAATCATAAAAAGGAAACAAATAGAAATTCTGGAAATGAAGAGTACAATAATTGGAATGCAAACTTATAAAAGGGATATGATTGGGCAGAAGAATGAATCAGTGACTTTTAAGATAGGTCAAATGAGATTATCCCTTCTGAAAAACAGAAAAAAAGAATAAAGATAGAAAAACCGAACCTCGCAGACCAGTGAGCACCATCATGTGTACTAACATATGCAAATTGAGTTACAGAAGGAGAGAAAGAAAGGAACAAAAATAATACCTGAGGAAATAATTTGAGGAAAACACCCCAAGTTTGAGGAAAAATGTTAATCTACACATCCAAAAAGCTCAGTTAACTTCAAATAGGACAAACTCAAAGAGATGCAGAATGAGACAACTCATAATCTGTCTAACGACAAGAAAAAGTGAATCTTCAGAGGAGCAAGTGAGAAGTGATTCATTACATACAAAGGATCTTTGATAAAATGAACATCTAACTCATTCAAAACCTTGGAGGACAGAAGGCAGTGGGATGACACATTCAAGGTGGTGAATGAAACACCGACAATCACTAATTTTATATCAAGCAAAACTATTCCTCAAAAATGAATGAGCAAATTCTTTGGAACACCTTACCAGCTAGCCAAAAAAAAAAAAAAAAAAGCAAAAAACAGAATGAGAAATTAAAACATTCCCAGATAAACAAAACTGACAGAATTCATTGCTAGCAGGCTTGCCCTATAAGAAATGCTAAAGAGAATCCCTCAGACTAAAATGAAAAGACACGAAACATTAAGTTGAATTCCAATGAAAAAATAAAAGGTATCAGTAAATGCAATGTAACTATATAGTGAATAGAATATATATAGTTTCTAACTCTTTGTTTCTCCTACCTTATTTAAAAAGACAGCTGTGGGCCGGCCCGGTGGCGCACTGCTACAGTGCGCCGCTTGGGAAGCGCGGCGGCGCTCCCATCGAGGGTTCGGATCCCACATACAGACCGGCCGCTCACTGGCTGAGCGAGGTGCGGGAGCAACACCGAGGGTTGCGATCCCGTAGCCAGTCCCGGTCCGGTACGGGCGCGACA
>NW_007773954.1:0-4228 GCF_000696425.1 Galeopterus variegatus | reverse complement strand
TGCCATCCTCTGGCAAAGGCTAAGTGCTCTTAGGTGATGGGTTAACCTTTCTAAAGTTCTGTTTCCATGTCTGTAAAATAGGAATCATTATTCTGCGTAGCCCAGGTGTAACCTCCCATTTACTATAAAAACACAAACAGTCTGGGGACCTGGCCCACGTGTCCCTGTGTGATCTTGCTGGCTTGATCATATCAGCGTCTTCTTTTCTAGGGCCGTTCTCTCCTCCTCACCCTGGCCCGAGCAGGCCACCTGTTTTTCTCGAAGCCCTCTAAACACCGCCAACTCAGGACGCGGCGTGTCACAGGCTTCCGCTGAGCTTCGGGGAGAGAGGGTCTGGTCACAGCACTGCCATCATGTTGCCATTCTTTCTACAGGAAATTTCTCACCGGCCGAGCTCCTTGCTTGGCCCCAGCCCTCTGTCCCTCCGTCAGGTCGGCTGTCCCTTGCTCTCTGTCACTCTCCTTTCTCCCCTGGTCAACAGCACAACCCCCGCCCCCACTTCCAGCCACTAGGGAGGCCCTTCTGGTCAAATCCTAAATTCCCCTTCATTCTACAGAGCAATTTATTTCCTCTTTGTCCAGCCTTCTTATCTAGATTATCTGTTCCTAGGGGGCTTCATGTTCATAATCAAACGTGTCCATTAAGTTGTTTTTCCCAACCAGAAAATCAGGACTCTTTTTAAGATGAATTCTACGACCATCAGCTTAAGTAGCTGGCAGCTTTGAGAAATGACATCTCCCCCTCCCCTCCCTTCCCTTAATCACAATGCCTGGCACAGATGAGCAAATCAGGGCTGGGTGGGTCTGATTGCAGATCGTTCTTAACACTGAAATCCTCTGAGGTTTTCCTCTTGTGCATTTCCTCCCAGGTGCCTCCCCGACCCATCCAGAATAATTTCTTGCTGCTCCACTTTGCTTTTCATTGAGAATAGAAATAATTCACTCAAACATATGGAGATGAAAAAGTCTTTTGTGGGGGGTGGCGGGAGAGGGGAGAAAATGAATCCCCTGTCATAATAGTCTGGGCTCCACACCTGCCCCTTTCACTCAGACTTTGCCTCAAGTGGGCCAGGCTGGGGGGTGGGCTGGGGGCCTGCTCGGCCCAGTGTCTGTCACTCCCAGCAGAGCCAGGGCTGCCTTGTGAGCCGAGTGGAGAAACGACGAAGTGATGACAGAGAAATGGCTGCCAATTTCAAGTTACTGTGGCCGCTTCTGAGCAGGCCCAGCATTGTCTTTTCAATGGTGTTTTCACAGTGGGCTGCAGAGTCTTCTGATCTGACGATTTGATTCGTGTCCAAATGCCCGGCCGTCTACTGATTCAGAGTCGTAGAGCCTGACACTGGAACACACCCTGAGAGTGAAAGGCGAGGTTGTAGGCGCTGAGATTGATTTGAAGGGATAGGAAATTCCTGAGGAAAATTCCAAGATTTCCAAGATTTCTGGGTGAGCGATGAGGACTGAGTATTGGACTTATTCCGGAGACTTAAGTAGTAGTCTCTGTTGTGACACTAACACCTTGTGTGTCCTTGGGAAAATTACTTTCCTTGTCTGGACTTTAGTTTTCTTACCTATAAAATGGGGACATTGAATGGGGTCAATAATTTTCAAATTGTGTTCCAAGGATCCTGTAGTCAGTAAGTTGGGGAAATGCTGGGATAATTAACTTAGAATACTTTGGCAATGACCTTCTCAGAAACTTCAGTACGGCAATGTGCACCTTGACTTTCCAGGACAGGGATAAGGTGCCAGCTTTCATTAGCAGTCGGAAGTCCGCTCACGGAGCAGGTGGCATTCAGGCCACTGTGGCTTTACTGACACAAATGGTGCTTGTTCTTGACATCTGGCTGCACAGTTCAGAAGGCAGGAGAAGCTCGAGGAGGTAAAAAGAAGAGCAGCACAAGTCCTGAAGACACAGAGAGCGAGTCCTGTGCGGGAGAGAACTCAATAGACACGAGGGTGTAAATGAGGAGGAGAGATGGGTCGAATGCCAGCTGGCTGATCCCCACCTGCATGAAGGGCTTCAGTGGAGAACTGGAGGCCACAGAGGACCGGACGCAGGGACTGGCCAGGGGTCCGTTTCTACTCACTGGTTGTTCTTCTCTTTATGGGTCGTGTTTTCCTGCTGCTTTGCACATCTGATAATCTTTGATTAGATGGCAGACACTGTGAATTTTCTTCTGTTTTGTGCTGATTATTTTTATATTCCTATAAACATCCTTGATATTCATGTTCTGGGATGCACTTAAGTTACTTTGAAACAGTTTGATCCTTTTGGGTCTTACTTTTATGATTTTCTTAGGTAGGTCCAGAGCAGTGCTCTGTCTAGGGCTGTTTATTCCCTGCTACTGAGGCATGACTTTCCTGAATACTTTACTAATATGCCGTGAGTTACGTGTTTTCCCGTCTGGCTGGTAGGAACAGGCACTATTCACAGTCCTGTGTGCACCCTGGGTGCTGTTCTGTCATCCTTCCAGATGGCTCCCCCCAGCCTGGGGTAGTTTCCGTATACACACGTGCTAATCGGTCCCCTGCTGAATACCTGAGGAGGAACCTCTGCACATGGCTGTCCTGCCGTTCTCTCTTCTGGCACTCTGTCCTGCAAGCTCTGTCCCTCTTCCTGTCCCAAGACTCTCAGCTGAATTGCTCACTTCAGGGAGTCCCTCAGGCTCTCTCCAGGTTCCTCCTGTGCTGCAGCCTGTAAACTCTATGAGGTGGTAATCTGGGGACGTCACAGGGCTCACCTCATGTGCTAGTCATCTCAGAAATCACTGTCCTGTGTGACTTAACATCTAGTGACTTGAAAACCTTTGTTTCATATATTTTGTCTGTTTTTCTTAGTTATTTTAGTAGGAAGATATATGCAGTTCCTGTTCCTCTGTCTCAGATGGAAACAGAAGTCCTTAAAATTATAACCGTAAGTTTAAGTTGAACATAGGAATGTTTTTGTTTGTTTGTTTGTTTGTTTGTTTTTACCGTCACTATTATAAATGGGAGGGATATTATGGCGTCCTCCTGCTTGGAGAACTTAACAATGGGACAGGTGGCATTAGTTATGGGTGGTTATTTTATTTATTTATTACTGAAACATAGTTGACTGTACATATCTGTGGGGAACAGCGTTGAATATCAATACTTGTGTGCAATCTGTGATGCTCAAACCACGATAATTAGTGTGTTCACCATTACACAATGTAATCATTTCTCATGGCCATTTGCCAATTTTTTGCTAATCCCCTTCTCCCTTCCCCTTTCTGGGTGGTTATTTATTAAGAATTCTTTCTGATGTGTGTGACAGAAAATTAATTCAAACCTTCAGCAAATACTTAATACTCTTCTGGGAAGTCCAAGGAGTTGGGCCAGGCCCATCTATCACTCAAGATTTAAATGGCTGTTCCAAACACACATCTTCTCTTGACTTGGAGGCCAAGATAAAGAGAGAAATCCTCTCCCCAATGGAACTGATCTGGTTGCCTTTGTTTGGGTCATGTGAACACTTCAGGATTAATGATTGTTTCCAGAGAAGTAAATTATTTAGGTTACTCTGGATGTTTAGTTTAGTTTGCGTCTTGTTTTTCCGCCTCTCTGCGTGAACCACCCTCATCCCTGTGACTGACCCTTTTACTAGAACCATGTGCGTTGGGCGAGGGACATTGAGAAATCGAAAATTTACCTGTGAAACAAGAGGCCGGATGATCTCACAACATTTCCACCTTCTCTAAATTAAATTCATGGTTCAAAGGACAAAAATGGTATTGAAAGAATTTGAAAAATAACAATTATAGGTCTTCAGACAACACATAATAAATTGATTACCTTCTTATGAATTATACTATTAAGGTTTTATTTATTTTTTTAAGTAATGCATGCTTATCATTAAAAATTTGGATAATTGAGAAAATTCCAGTACATGTCACAGTGTGTGTTCACATTGTTAAGGAACTTGATTGATCTGACTTTTAAAAAGGCAAACCTGCTAGTGCTCTTGGTCTCTCATGCCTGTCGACCGAGTGGAAGAGCCAGGCTCGGCATTGGTGCTCCCAGAGACGGAGAGCAGAGTTTTGAATTAATCTCGGCACGTGTGCACTCTGGAAGGTCTCGTTCCTCTGGCTGCTCAGTGGTCCGTGCCCTGCGCTGTGCTTTGTTCAGTGAGATGCACGTCGTCACCGTCCAGTCACCGCGCTTCCCAGCTTCGCTGCAATATGCATTCATCTGGATGCCGCACAAGCATC
>NW_007773953.1:3014-4228 GCF_000696425.1 Galeopterus variegatus | reverse complement strand
TATAGTATGAAGAAATGATGCTACCACTGACCGACAGTATAGTGTTTCTATCACTGAGCATGTTCAGAAGTATTCATTACAGCTGTAGTGTAGGAATCTAAGGACTTGAAATTTGCATGGAATATAGCTCCTATAATATCTCACTTAGATTCATAAAATACATCTACTTATTATCACTATATTTAAACAAAAAGATGAAGAATTTAGCAATTTCTGAAGTGGTAAATTGGCTGGTTTCTTTGGTGTTTAACAAACATTCTTTTATTCATTCATTCAGTAATTAAACAATATAATTTAGATCCAGGCACTAAACTATGGGCTGAATATACATTGATGTATTGAAGAGTAATGGTTTCAAACTCTAAGTAGGTTTAGACTAGAGACACCTACCATGTGCTAGTGATGTAAAATCACCTTTTTTTTAAAAAAAAATTTATTTTTTAATATATCAATATACAATGTAGTTGATTTTCATGTCCCTTTACCAGTTCCTCCTTTCCCCCTTTCCCCTGCCATCATCATATTTTTACCTGTTAAATTGTTTGAGTTCCTTGTATATTCTGGATATTAATCCCCTGTCAGATCTGAAATAACCTATTGAATGCTAGATAGTAAGAGGCAAGGAAAGCTTTCAGAAATGCCAGTGGGCTCCCTTAGCTTTCTTGCTCAGCTGAGGATGTTACCAATGCTAAGTTAGACTTAAGAACCAACAAAGTCCAATATATGTTAACATTCCCCCAAATGAAAGCATTATCATAAACATATTTGTGTATATTCTTTCTGCATAGTGATATAAAACTATAAAAGGGGCTCAAGTGCAGCAGGAAATTAAGCTTTTCTAATCCAGCAAATCATACATTACATATTGTCAACCACAGCTGCGTGTCCTTGTTAAGAATCCTAGGTGTGCTGACATTCACTGTATGTTTTCTGTGTCCTTGGCTAAATAAATCAGGAACTTACAGTGGTTCGGTAATTTTGGCCTTTTTATACTGATCCACAGCCTATATAAAATGCTGCACCTGGGAACTCTGCTAGGCACAGGTAAACAAAGAGAAATAGTATGTCATCCTGTTTATAAGGATCTCAAAGCTTACAGGGAAGACAAGCAAAAGTGTGATAAGAAACAAAATAATAAGAGAAATAGTAGTGACCTAAAGCAGGGAAAGTTCTATTCTTTTTTTTTTTTTTTTTTTTTTTTTTAAAGATGACCA
>NW_007773953.1:0-1375 GCF_000696425.1 Galeopterus variegatus | reverse complement strand
GGCACACTCTCCAGTGCGCCACCGGGCTGGCCCTCATCACGTGTTGGAGAGAGAGCTCTCTTTTTCTTCTTAAAAAGTCACTAATCCCACCATGAAGGTGCTATCTAACCCTAATTCCTCTCAAAGGCCCCATTTCCAAATACTGTCACATTAGGTGTTAGGGCTTCAACATATGAATTTGGGGGGGACACAGTTCAGTTCATAGCAATCAACAATATAGACTGATTTGTTAAGGATAATTACATCAAGGACAGAAAAATCTATGTAAACCATTCAATAACCAGGAATTAACCAAAGGATACTTACCATCTTGCTCAAATTCTCACCAGTATTCAACAAAGTTGGTCACACTCTCTTTAAAACAAATTTTTCTTCAACTCACTGGCACCATTCTCTTCTGGTTTTCTCTTTGTACCTCTGGCCATCTCTTCACATTCTCCTTTGCCAGCTCTTCCCCCTGAAATTAGCTGCTTACTGTTGCAGTATTTTTGGACTTTGTGATAGGCAGTCTCTGTACTTAATTTGTGTCTTCTCCTATGACAATCTTATCTACTCTCATGATTTCAGTCGTCACTTTTTTCCAGGTGACTTCCAGACCTATATGTCTAGCATAGACCCCTTTTTCTGAATTGCAACTCAGTACATCCAAATGTCTACACAATATATACCCTTGGATATCTCACTCAGATTCAACATGTCTAAAACTAAATTCACAATTTTCTCCTCCAAACTTACTCCTTATCTAGTACTCTGAATCTCAATAAATGGTATTATGACTTAACAATTTGCTCAACAGAAACCTAGGGTGTCAAATATATCATTTTTTCCGACCCCCTCATTAAAGTCCATACCAGCTCTAAAGATTCCACATTGCAAATATCTCTAGAAAATCTATTTCTTTACATCCTTACTGTTAATGTCCTTATTCAAACCACCATCACTTCTTCCCTGGTCAACTAGCTTAAACTCATAAATTTCTACACCCACCCATATACCTTCAAATCCATTTTTTTTTTTCTGCCAGTGCTGTAGTGATCTTGTTTTTTTTGTTTTTATTTATTTATTTATTTATTTATTTATTTATTTGTGGCTGGCAGGTATGGGGATCTGAACCCTTGACCTTGTTAAGAGTGGTCTTTTAAAATACAATTCTGAGCATGTCTGTCCCGCCTGTTAAAAACCTTTAATATCTTTAAATTTCTCTTAAAATAAAATCTAAATTCTTCATATAACATAATTGAACATCAGACCTCTTTTTACTATTTCTGCTTTCACTTTTGTTTCATATCTAAAAACAAGTATGAGAATGCAAAGAATTTCTTTTTTTTTTTTTTTTTTCCTTTTTGTCTTTTTTCGTGACCGGCAATGGATCGCA
>NW_007773952.1:0-4229 GCF_000696425.1 Galeopterus variegatus | reverse complement strand
CTCATTAGGTTTCCAGATAAATACTTCTCCTTGTTGACCATTATGAACATCTGGAACATTGGGTGTAATGCATCTAATTTCCTTTAAAAAAAAAAAAAAAACTCTTGAAGTAAACAAAAAATATTACAGCTGTATACTTATGAAAACTTATGTAAAAGTGTTATATTCAGTACAAACATCCGGATAGACATGATTTTAATAATTTGTGACTTTGGCAGTGACTACCAATGGGTAGTTCCATTTGAGAAATGATAATAAAGACATTTTCACCTCATTAATCAAGTAAAAATTGGTTTAGTCAAAGTCACTTCTCATCTATTTTATAACTCAATATTGAACTAAGCAAGTTAAAACAAGAGTTAGAAATTTGAGCTATTTGTTGTCTGTGAATTAGAATTATATAGGCAGTCAAAATGGATAATTCAGGCAAAATAATTTCACTTTTACCCTCAGTATTTCTACAGCTGTTATTCTCAGCTTTAATTTTCTCCCCAAAACTCTCTTGATTTGTAATTATTCTCTCAACTAAACATGTACAGAGACCTTTGTTATCAGAAAAACTAATAGGCCAATAAAATATTATTGGCAAAGAATTATACACCTTTCTAGTCATGTATTGTGATAAGGGTAGAATAGAATTGAACAGAGCAATAATTTATCAAAATAGGTCCTTCCATTTGGCTTGAGTTTATAGAGAACATAAATCTCTCATTAGACTAGATGGATATACCCAAGTCATGTAAAAGTAAATTCAAATGATATTACAAAACCTTATCTGTAATTCATTAACACTATAACTTAAAAAAGGAAAATATTAAAAAATTTTAAAATCACAGTTTGCTATTTATTATGACTAAAGCAAACACTTTCTTTGTGGGTCATACGGTCACCTTGTAAACTGTAGATGAAGCACTGGCCTGAAAACTAAGAGATCCTATGAATATGTGTTATTTTTCCTAGACATAATGGTGCTTAAACCAATTTACACTGAATTGTAAAGTGCTCCTAGCAAAAAAGATTATTTTTCTGTAGGAAAGGGGATGTCCACGTACACTGTGCTTTTTAGCTGGGAGAGAGTGGAAGAGGTCAGTGACCCACCATATTTTAGTACCTAGGCACAGAGGTAATGCAGTGGAACTGTCAACACACATTACCAAGGAGACATAAAGTGTGTTCCTTCATTTTCAAGCCTTGTATTGTAGGTACAAATGCTTGTACTGTTAGAAGAAAGAAAAGAATCTCACAATGATAGCATAAATCTAATCACTGGATGAGAGACTGTCTGAACCCACTATAATACAATGTTTGTAGGCATTTTTTAAATATTTGCCTGTTTTGTCAGAGGATGAACTGCATGAAGATTAAACACAGCAATGATGAACATGAGTACATACCAAAATATAGTTAGTTAATACATAGTACATACAAATACTACTCTTCCAGGTATTTAGTATCTGAAATGTACATACCTTTACATCAGAGCTTCTGTAAATTAGGTTTAGTGATTTCATTTACCCTGATTACTGCCATAAAATTTCTTGATTAAAGTTAAGGCTTGCTTTTGACTTCTAAGGAATTCTAAGAATTGGTTAATTAAGCCTCTGTTTGGAGTATATGTAAATGTAATATATTTCCCTCTAATGTTTATGGTGAATTGGGCAATCCAAAGGACCTCCTAACTGGAAAACCCTAGAATACATTTACTGGTGTGAAGTGCTGTTAAATGTTTACCAACCTAATCTCCAGTGGTGAGGGAAGACAGAGAAGGAGATGCTTTGTAGCATTCACCTATTTCTGTGGTGTAAATTCACCTATTTCTGTGCCCACCATAGGCAATTTCAAGCTACCAACACTACATCACTGAACCCAGAGTTGGGAAAAGATGTGTGCTGGGCTCTCACATGCTAGTCTGAACTGGTCCCAACTCCCCACTGACCTCCTATTTCTTAACCTCAATGATTGACAGGATCTCATCTATTCTCTAATAGAAGTATGACAACGTTGCTAGTATGTCTTATCTCCCAAGATGGAGAAGAGGCGGTATAAGAAATTTTGCAGAATACTTTATAAATCTCTTTCTTTTCTTACTGCCTTTAAGTATCATATTCCAAGACACTTTATGAAGTACATCTTCCTTGAGATGAAGAAAAACTTGCTATATGAGAAATGGTGATGTCACCCCCAACACACACACCACAACTACCACCACCACCACCAGCCTACAGTATTGGATTTTCCAAAGGTTCCCTCACACAGGAGTTAATTCTGGCCTCAAGTTAGTCAAGAAAGTGAAGCATTAATAAAACTAAGTAATTTTCCCAAAGCTTCAAATTTAGGTCAGCCTGACAAAAATCCTGGAATCTTTGATGCCTATGTAATTGAGAACTCTGCACTGGATTCTATAGTGGTCACACTTTAATCATTTTAAGCCAGAATTTGATTTAACTCTCTTGGTTTAAAATTGATTCTAGTATCACCAGATCAGTGTTTAAGATTAAGGCTGTCCACTGTTTGTATAAATGATTTTATATATTTTAGTTTTCCCAAAAATGTTTCATTACCACCAAGTGGTTTTTTTCCCCTGAAATTATTAAATTCGTTGTGGAGAATGTCCCTACAAACACAAGAATCATGACAGTAAACATCTTCTGCTCCCATAGATATTGGTGTTTCTATACTAAAACTGATTATCTGAGGTAATTATGTAATAGTATTTATTTTTCTTCTTTACTTCTGTACTAGTTTGTTTTCTGTTGCTTATAACAGAATGCCTGAAACTGAGTAATATAAAAGAAAAAGAAATTTATTTCCCACAGTTTTGGAAGTTAGGAAATCCAAGGTCCGGGGAGTTCATCTGATGAGTGAGAGCTCTGTACAGAGTCCTGTGGCAGTTCAGGATATCACCCGGCAAGAATTGCAAAAGCACTTCCATGTGCTCAGCTTATAAAGACACCAGTCTGCACCCATAATAATCCATTAAATCATTGGCTTATTACTCCAGGAATGTATTAATCCATACATGAAGTCATAGTCCTCATGATCCAATCATCTCTTAAAGGCCCCACCTTTCAAATACCATCATTAGATTTACCATCATCTTAACACTGTTTCAATGGGAATAAGGTTTCTAGCACATAAACTTTTGGGGGATACATTCAACCCATAGCAACTTCTTAAAAGAAACTTTAAATAGAGTATCAGGAATCCTATAAGCAATACAACAAATGGCAAAAAGAGCATTTCCAGTGGATGTCCTAGGGTTCATTCAGATTAAGAGTCTCATTTCTGAGAATGCTGATACTAACAATGATGATTCTGATGTATTACAGAATCGTGAGTTATCAAATAAAATTCTTACACTCAGTAGTTACCAAGGCAGGAATATGATTTTAAAACTATTGGAAGTATTTTTAGGTCTATATTTTGAAAGAATTTTTTTTTCTGGTTAACAAAGTGGCAATCAGCAAATACTATCAACGAAAATTTCCTATCCTCCAAGAGCACTAAAGTTTAGTTTTTTCTCTGAACCATTCAGAACAGGCATATCAAATATATGACATGAATAACAGTACTCTCCTGTGCTATATCCAAGGCAAAAATTCCTGCCAAACCTAGATGTGGTCTCAGAAAACAACCTTACAGAAAGTTCCAGAGAGTTTCAACAGAGATGCAAATGTATTTGCCTTTCCTGACATGAATTGTTATGATTCACTATTAAGAGCATGGAACTGGCAGAAAAATAGACACATGGACCAATGGGACAGAATAAGGAACTCAGAAATCAACCCACGTATTTACAGCCAACTGATCATTGACAAAGGCACCAAGAACATACATTGGGGAAAAGACTGCCTCAATCAATAAATGGTGCTAAGAAAACTGGACATCTATTTGGAGAAGAATGAATCTTGATCTGTATCTCACACCTCTCAATTCAAAATGGATTGCAGACCTAAATATAAGGCCTGAAACTTCCTCCTAGAAGAAAACATAGGGGAAATGCTCCAGGATTTAGGACTGGTCAATGACTTTATGAATAACACCCCAAAAGCACAGGCAACAAAAAAAAAATAAACAAATGGGATTATATCAAACTAAAAACCTTCTGCACAGCAAAGGAAACAATCAATAGAGTGAAAAGACATCCTACAGAGAGGGAGAAAATATCTGCAAAATATGCATCTGACAAGGGATTAATATCCAGAATATACAAAGAGCTCAGACAACTT
>NW_007773951.1:3292-4229 GCF_000696425.1 Galeopterus variegatus | reverse complement strand
TGAGGACTTCCTGTACACTGGGCATTTATTCCAAGTGCTTTACCTGGATGATAAGTGTAGCAACTATTATTATTATTAGTCTCACTTTCCAGATGAGGAACCTAGGGTCCAGAGAGGTGAATGAACTTGCCCAAGATGTTATCACTATTAGGGGCAGAGCCAGCAGTCTGACTCCAGAACCCTGTCTTTACCTCTGCACTTTGACCTCTCAGAGTTGTTGAGTTCAGTGAAAGGAATTATTATCATGACTAATTTCAAAACAAAGACAATGAAACAAAACATCATCTCGTGTACCTCAATATGGCATTTTTCTCCTTTAGAAATAACAAATGTTACAATCATTTTACAACCTAATTTTATTCCCCAGCCAGTTCCAAGATATTAATAACTAGAGCTGGGCCATTCCTGTCACATTTTGGGTTTCTTAAAAATCTCCAAGTGTCTTCCAATATGTGCCATTTTATAGAATATGTTTTTCCCCAGTATTTTTTTCCTTCCTGGGGACACAAAAGCATATTTTAACAGTATACAATTCATATGCTTTTCATTCACTGGTACTCGAATTGCCAAAATGTTGCTTTATAAAGGCTATTTTATTCCTCTTCAAGCTTTCTGGAATAAGAGTTTTGTAACATTTCCTTCCTCTCAAACACTGAGCAGTGTTTTGCTAAGGGAAGGAACATCCAGATATCACCATAACTAGATGGGTGTAGAACTGAAAGCTGGGGCTTCTGGAGGGGCCTTGGAAAAACATGCTTCCCTGTCCGTAGCTAAATCATGCAATGATTTAGAAACTTTAGGTAGCTAATGACACAGGTTAAGTACGCTGCCAGCTCCAATGACACAAAAGAGTTTTTAATCATCGGTCAATCCTATGCACCCCACAGTGGAGCTGTAAGTATTTTCCCCTTTATAGAAAAAAAAAAGGGTGAGTGGG
>NW_007773951.1:0-2968 GCF_000696425.1 Galeopterus variegatus | reverse complement strand
GCACCCCACAGTGGAGCTGTAAGTATTTTCCCCTTTATAGAAAAAAAAAAGGGTGAGTGGGAGAAGAAATTTCTCTTGTCAGCTTGAGCTTTAAAAACAAAGAAGGAAGTATGGGGTGAATGGATGTTTTTAAGCTCAGGCATATGTTAGAGGGGGAGGAAATGAGACTGAGGAACAAAGCGCTGACGCTGAGGATCCTCCATGGCCCCAGAATGACCTGTGAATCTCACCAGTTCCTGTAACAAGCACCACAAAATATGCCTCACACACAGAGCAAGTTTTGTAAGGAAGCGTTGACATTGAGTGAAGTCAGCAGAATTAGGAGTGCTGACAATCAGGGCTCCTCTGTAAGGTGAGAACTCAATTTCCCAGCCATCCACCATCCACCGTCCACCCTCCGTCACCCATCCACCCACCTCTCTATCCATCCCAGAAACACTGGGGAAGTTATGCAGGAAGCATAGAAGGAAATAGAAATGAAATTCTATTGCTCACTTGCTATGCCAATGATGACACATAGGCTTCATCTCAAGGCAATGCTGATTGATTGGTGGTAGCTGTCTTGAGTGCTGTGTTGAGAAGGATACTGAGGTCCAGTCTGTCTCCTCCAGCAAACAGTAGAATCAATCATGGATTCAGCTATGGGCATGATTGTGGTGTCAGCAGTCACACGCATACTCAGAAACATCATGCTATGCCATGTTCCCAGACCAGGCCTGGTGAGATAGAGGGGACAAAGGAAGGTTTAGCCTGATGTCCATGCACAATGGACAGGAGCGAGAAAGGCTGGACATGGTTAGGAGGCAATGGTAGGATTTTAGGCATGAGGGCTTGACCTGGGCCATACTTGTAGCTCTACCAGGAAAAGCACTAACAACTCTAACCTGCTGGTGAAACTGTCCCTGCTCCAGGCCTTTGTGTTACATGGTGTCCTAGCTACGGTGCTCAGTAAATGAAAGTTTTGCTGAAACAGTGGGAAATCCAAAGAGATGCAGAGCACAGCTCCACAAGTCAGACAGTCCTGCAATCCCAACTCCACCACAAATGGAAGGGAAAGAGACCTAAGATCTGGGGCGGTAGTAGATGAGACCCGCACAGGACAGGAAACCATGTAACCAGGGCCACGTGGTCTATCTCTGCCAGATCCCTGGAAGAGGTGCGGCTGGAACTGGGTGATCATTTGAGGATGAGCACTAAAGCCACTTCCCTTTTCCCAGCTCTACACTTGGTACACTCCTCTCTTTTCCTGCACGGGCTTTCGTGTTCCTCCGAGGAGAGACCTGTCATTCTGAGGAGTGGACAAGAGGTCAAATTGCCACCCACAAAATGATGAGTCAAGGCCCTGAGTCCTTTCCAAAGTTTGTTTTTCTTTGTCCCACTGAGGAGAGCCCTGAGAAGTGGCGTGAGGGGCTGCAGGTGGCTCCCAGCTTTGTGACAGTGGAACATGAGGAGGCCCCACAGGCCACCAGCAGGACACAGAAGGCGGGACGTGGAGAAGTCCTCTTCGTTGTCTGAGGTCTTTATCTTGTTGGTGGCAAGTCTGACGCTGCAGTAGTGTCCACAGCCACGTTCGGGCCTAGGCTCTCCTCAGAGGCCTTTTCTCTGAAGGGAACAAAGCCAGCGGGTGGCCGCTCTGTCCCAAGCAACCTGTCCAGGTTCTGAAACGTGTTGAGGACAAGCTGAGCTTGGAGCTGCCGCCTGAGATTTGATCAGGTCTCATGAGTTTCATTCCGGTGAGAGGAAGCAGAGTGAAACTAGCTGTCTAGGTTCATGACAATGCACTTCTGGGCATGGAATTCTGCCCTTTATCCTGATGTTGAAGTAAGTTGAAAGAGTCAGCTAGGTTCCCATTTTGGTCCTCACTATGGTTAAGGACAAGGAATCATGAAGAAGACTGAGGTTTCCCAGGCCCTGCCAGGGAGACAGTTGGCATCTGCCAGTGGCCACCTCCTCTCCTCTGACTTCCCCTGGTCAGTTGTCTCCCTACTGTGTGCTCTGAGCATGGGTGGAGGGGACCCTGAACCAGGGATCAGCAAAATGATGGAAAAGCGAGGTGGGGTAGCAATAGCTGCAAAGCAGCTGCATCTTCTCAGAGCACAGCTGCAGGGTGGCCTTGCAGCTGGCCTGGGTGTGGCTCCTGGGGAGGCACTGCTCGGCTCTGTCTCACGAACATGCTAGTGTCTATGGGAGCCTCACTTTCCTCATCTGGGAAATGAGGGCATTGGGGGTAGGGGTAGAATTTGTCTGCTCTGCCATCAGTCATTAGTGAGACTCACATGTTGAAAGAGCCAAGGAATATTTCAGGAAAACAAATATTGTAGGCACTTTTTCATCCATTCACAGATTTATTTATTCATTCGTCAAACCTTTTTTTTTTCGTTTTTTTACACACTGACTTTGCACTGTGCTGAGGACACCATAATAAATAAGATTGAGTTTCCTGTCCTCCTGGGCTCACAATCTTATGGAGAAGATAGATATGCAAATAATTCTAGAAAACTCATCTGCTTGCTAACAGGAGTGTGTGTAAAGTGCTCAGCTCAGCCTGGAAATGTTGAGAAGGCTGACATAGGAGCCAGATCTTGCAGGATGCATAAGGATGCCCAAGGGGTGGAAGGATATTACAGAGGAAAATCTAGAGCTTGCAAAAAAGAACCCCGCCTGAGAACGATGCAAGGTAGAAAAAGATTTTAAACGGGAGGGAAAGGCAAAGAAGGGAACATTGAATATCCAGTTCTACATCCAGTTGATATTATCAAGAAAGAAATTTCTCCTTCTTCTGCATGCTGAGAAGTGCTTGGGTTTCGCACAAGGATGGACTAACGCTCTGTATTCCACAGATCAGGCCACTGATATTTGTTTTTACCAAGCCAAGTATAGAAAGCTATTTCTTGTAGCTGTTTCTCTTGCATAGACCCTTGATAAAGCCTGAAGACTTTGTAAAGATTGTTGTGATTCTTACTCTTTT
>NW_007773950.1:0-4229 GCF_000696425.1 Galeopterus variegatus | reverse complement strand
CCCCAACAAGTATCAGTGAGTGTATGGAGAAATTGAAACCTCATATATTTCTGGTGGGAATGTAAATTGGTGCAGTCACTGTGGAAAGGAGTTTTGTGGTTCCTGAAAAAGTTAAACATAGAATTACCACATGACTCAGTAATTCCACTCCTAGATACATACTCAGAAGTGAAAACAGGGAAGCAGGCAAGAAACAAAGCACGCCCAGGGTCATAGGTAGGAGCTTAGGGCAGCAGCCCCTTCTGCCCAGAAGCAGGCAAGGAGCACACCAAAAACATGACTTCTGTATGGGTGGCCCACCACAGTCACTGCCACAACCACGGCTGCTGCAAAAGTGGCTTGATGCCACAGCAGTTGCCACAGCCACCATGCAGGTGGCCCAACAGACACTCAGCTGCATTAACACAAGGAAAGTCACCAGCAAAGACCAGAAAAAGGAGAGGATGTCTCTCTCCTCAAAGCCCACTCCAGAGTAATAGAAGAAGCAACTGCTCTACCAGATGACCACACATCAAAGTAGAGATACTAGAAATATGAAAACCCAAGAAAATATGACATGACCAAAAGGATACAGTAATTCTCAAATACGAGACCCTGTAGAGCTGGAAACCCTTCAAATGACTGAAAAGGAATGCTGAGCAACAATCTTAAGGAAACTCACTGAGACACAAGAAGACTCAGAGAACATAATGAAACAAGAAAAAGAATTCAGGATATGAAGGAAGAAATTTACAGAGAAATTACTACCTTTAAAAAGAATGTGGCAGAACTCATGGAACTGAAAGAGTCACTCAATGAAATAAAACACATCAGCAATAGCTTAAGCAGCAGACTAGAACAAGAAGTAGAAAGTATTTCTGATCTTGAAGATAGTCTTTTAGAAATAACCCAGGTGGACAAAAAAAAAGGAAAAAATAATTTTTAAAAAATGAAGAAAATCGGGCCAGCCCGGTGGCACGCTGGAGAGTGCACCGCTTAGGAGTGTGGCGGCGCTCCCGCCGAGGGTTCGGATCCCATGTGGAGACCGGTTCCCGCTCACTGGCTGAGCGCGGTACGGGTGCAACACTGAGGGTTGCGATCCCATTGCCGATCCCCGGTAAGGGTGCGACACCAAGGGTTGCGATCCCGTTACCGGTCAGTAAAAAAGACAAAAAAAAAAAAAATGAAGAAAATCTAAGAGAGCTAGCAGACAACCTTAAGCGTACAAACATTCAAACCATGGGAGTTACAGAAGGGGAGTGCATTAGTCCATTTTTGTTGCTTGTAACAAAATACTTGGAACTGTATAATTTATAAAGAAAATGAAATTTATTGCTTACAGCTTCTGAAGCTGGGAAGTTCAAAGTCCATCTGATGGTGGCAACAGTGACCCAGGGGTCTCATATTGCAAGATAGTGGAAGCAGAGAGAGAAGAGAGAGAGAAAGACAGACTCTTCTCTTCTTTTAAAGCCCTCAGAACCATGCTCCTGACCACCATTTTTAATCCATTCACTACAGCACAGTCCTACAATCCAATCACTTCTTTAAGGCTTCACCTTTCAATTACCATAATAGGATTTCCCACCCTCTTAACAGTCACAGTGGGGACTAAGTTTCTAATACATAAAACTTTGGGGACACAATTCAGGCTTCAGGGAGTTTGGTGGGGACATAATTCAATCCACTACAGGGAGCAAAAAGGAAAAGGCATGAAAAACCTATTCAATGAAATAGTAACAGAAAACTTCCCAGGTATAGGGAGAGACATGGACCTTCAGATCCTGGAGGCTCAAAGATGCCCAAAAAGATTCAACCCAAAAAGATGTTCTCCAAGACACATTATGGTCAAACTGGTAAAGCTCAAAGACAAAGAGAAAATCTTAAAAGAAGCAAGAGAAAAGTGTCACATCACTTATAAGGGAGCCCCTATTAGATTAACAGCAGACTTCTCAACAGAAACTCTAAAGTCCAGAAGAAAATGAGATGATATATTCAAAATACTAAAAGAAAAAAACTGCTAGCCAAGAATACTATACCCAGCAAGGCTATCCCTCAGAAATGAAGGGAAAATAGCATATTTTCCAGATAAAAACTGCAGGAGTTCACCACCACACAACCAGAAATCCTCAAGGAAGTCCTGCATCTGGAATTTGAAAAATAGTGATCACTACCACAAATACACAAGAAAGAACAAACCCACTGGTAGAGCAAAAATGCAAACAAGAAAGATAAAGAAACTAAATCTTACCAGCACAAAAACCCATAATGACAATGTAAAAATGCCCCTGCTTTGTTTCTGATTTTAGTAATTTTGGTCTTCTTTTTTTCTTGGTCAACCTAGATAAAGGCTTGCAAATTTTGTTGATATATTTAAAGAATCAACTTTTGGTTTTGTTGATTTTCTCTATTGTTTTTCAATTCCATATTTCATGTATTTCTGTCATAATCTTTGTTTTTTCCTACTTATATTTGCTTTTGGTTAATTTGCTTTTCTTTTTCTATTTTCTTAAGGTAGAAGTTTACATTACTGATTTGAGATTTTTCTTATTTTTAATATAGGTGTTTACAAGTATAAATTTTCCTCTAAGCACTGCATGAGCCCTGCATCCTATAAATTTTGATATGCTGCACTTTGATTTACCCCCCCCAAAAGAATTGAATTGAAAACAAGTATTCAAAAAAAACTTGTACATGAGTGTTCTTAGCAGCACTATTCACAATAGCCAAAAGGTGAAAGCAACCCATGTGTCCATTGATGGATGAACAGATAAATAAAATATGGTTTATCTATACAATGGACTATTATTCAGCCATCGAAGCATTGAAGTACTGATACATGCTACAACATGGATGAACCTTGAAAACATTATGCCAAGTGAAAGAAGCTGGACTCAAAAGATCACATATCATATGATCCCATTTATGTAAAATAACCAGAATAGGTAAATACATAGAGACAGAAAGCAGATTAGTGGTTGGCAGAGCCTGGAGAGAGGGGGCAATGGAGACTATTAATGGAAATGGAGATTCTTTGGGGGGATGATGAAAATGTTCTAAAATCAGATAGTGCTGATGGCTGTGCAACTTTGTGAGTAAACTAAAAACCACTGAATTATATGCTTTAAAAGACTTTTTGTTGTATGTAAATTATATCTTGATTTTTCAAAAAAAGTATCTATGTAAAATCAAAATGTATGCCAAAAAAAGTGAATATTACTGTGTGTAAATAAATTTTCAAGATGCCATGTACAATAGCAACAGAAAAACCATTAAATATTTAGGAATAAATTTAATGGAATAAGTGCATGACCTCCACACTGAAAACTATAAAATATTTGGGAGAAATTAAAGACCAAAAAACATGGAGGGACAGGTCAAGTTCATGTTTTAGAAAACTCACTATTGGGCCGGCCCGGTGGCGCACTGGAGAGTGCACCGCTTGGGAGTGTGGTGGTGCTCCCGCCGAGGGTTTGGATCCCATGTGGAGACCGGTTCCTGCTCACTGGCTGAGTGCGGTGTGGGCGCAACATGAGGGTTGCGATCCCGTTACCAGTCAATAAAAAAGACAAAAAGGGGAAAAAAAAAAAGAAAACTCACTATTATTAAGATTCTTCTCAAATTTAGATATAGCTTCAATGTTATCCCAATCAAAATCCTAGTAGATTTTTTTTCTTTTGTAGAAACTAATAGTCTTATTTTATACCTTTACATGGGAAAAAAAACAAGGACATGGAATAACCAAAACCATATGGAGAAAGACAAAGTTAAAGACTTGCATTACCCGATGTCAGCACTTCTATAAATCTATACTAATTATGACAGTGCAGTATTTGTATAAAGAAAAGATCAACTGAACAGAACAGAAAGACCAGAAATGGACCCACATATATATGTTCAACTGATTTTCAAGACAGGGACCAATGCAATTAACTGGGGAAATAAAGTATTTTCGATCAATGATGCTTGAACAACCGAAATTTTATGCAGAAAAAAGTAAACCTTGACTCCTACCTCACATCATACATGAAACAATTAATTCAAGATGGATAATAAACCTAAATAGAAAAGGTAAATCTATAATGCTTCTAGAAGAGAGCACAGAAGAATATCTTCATGAACTTGAGAAAGACAAAGATTTCCTAGGACACAAAAAACACTAAGTGTACAAGAAAAAAAAAATCCAGACTCTATCAAAAAGCTCCTAGAGCTGGTTAATAACTTCAGTAACATTGCAGGATACAAAATAAATG
>NW_007773949.1:2337-4230 GCF_000696425.1 Galeopterus variegatus | reverse complement strand
GGTTTAGAGTAGCAACAGTTCTTACACTAAAGAAAAAGAAGGTTACATCCATAGGTCTGTATGTATTCATTTTGCCAAGAAAGTCTTCTTTTTTAAATTTTTTTCACGATATATATATATATATATACATATATATATGTGTGTGTGTGTACATATATATATATATATATATATTTCCTGTGATTCCTTATTTTCTATTTATCATATGACTTTCATGAAATATTCCTGCTATAATCCCAGACTTGCTGATAATATAGAGAAGCACATCAAATGCATTCTGGGGTCATCACTTACCTGGAAAACTCTGAGAGTTGCAAAATAGCGACCACACTGTGTTGCCAGCTGCTGATTCCCATCGTCACTATCATTCTGGAAGCACATTTGCCAGAAGCCCTTTTTCTTGCCTGGGTTTCTGTAGAGCTGTTAACACAGGTCCTGCGATTTGGAAGTCAAAAGAGGAAGATTCGATACTATCCATCAGTGCCAGCAGCCTAACACATGGTGAGGTGCAGGCAGCGGTGAGGACTGGAGAGTCACCTGGTGAGGTGCTGCAGGCAGCTGAGAGCATCAGCACCTCCACCCCTGGGTTTCCCAGACAGTTCTGAGGACCACATGGTTACGCAGCTTATAAATTGGCTTCTGGAGGAAAACCAGAGAATTTCCTGCTTCTAGTATTTGCATCTTTACTACCATACACATATAGCATTTAAAAAAAATAATTTATTTGTATTTTATTGGAACATAGTTGATTGAACATATCTGTGGGTTGCAGCATTGAATATCAATACCTGCATGCAATATGTGATGTTCACATCTGGATAATTAGTATATTCAATGTTACTCAAGCAATAGATTTTCATGGCCCTTTGTCAACACCTCCCTGACTCCCCTCCCCCTTTCCCACCTATGCTAACCTTAGTTTTGTTACTATTTAGCTCTCACCTATAAGTGAGGGCATGTGGTATTTTTCTTTCTGAGCCTGGCTTATTTCATATAACATAATTTCCTCTAAGTACATCCATGTTTCTGTGAATGGCAGTATTTCTTTCTTTTTTATGGCAGAGTAGTATTCCGTCATGTAGATATACCACATCTTCCTTATCTGGTCATCCAACAATGGACATTTAAGTTGGTTCCAACTCTTGGCTATTGTAAATAGAGCTGCAATAACCATGGGAGTGCATGTGTCACTTCGACATGATGATGTCCATTCCTTTGGGTACATACCCAGGAGTGGAACTGCTGGATCCTATGGCAGTTCTGTCTTTAGCTTATTGAGAAAATCCCTGTCATTTTCCTTAATGGCTGTACCAATTTACAGTCTCACTAACAGTGTCTACCCTTTTTCCGCATCCTCGTCAGCATCGGTTAATATCTGTCTTGTTGATAATGGCTAGTCTAACTGGGATAAGATAATAACTTAATGTGGTGTTCATTTTCACTTCCCAGATGCTGAGTGATTTTGAGCATTTTTTTCCTGTGTCTGTTGACCGTTTGTATATCTACCTTCTTTGGAGAAATGCCTGTTCAACTCCTTTACACTTTTTTTCCTTTACCCATTTTTTAATCATGTTATTTGTTTTTTACTGTTAAGTTGTTTGAGTTCCTTCTATATTCTAGATATTAATCCTTTGTTGAATGCTTAGTTTGCAAATATTTTCTCCCACTCTGTAAGTTGTCTTTTCACTGCGTTAATTGCTTTGTTCACTGGGCACAAGCTTTTCAGTTTGTTACACTCTCATTTGTTTATTTTTGCTTTACTTGCCTGTGCTTTTGGGGTCCTGTTCATAAAGTCTTTGCCCAATCCTACTTCCAGAAGTATTTCCCCTATGTTTCCTTTTAGGATTCTTATAGTTTCAGGACATATATTTAAATCTTTAATCTATTTTGAGT
>NW_007773949.1:0-1350 GCF_000696425.1 Galeopterus variegatus | reverse complement strand
GGCAGAGTAGTAGTCCGTCATGTAGATATACCACATTTTCCTTATCTGGTCATCCGACAATGGACATTTAGGTTGGTTCCAACTCTTGGCTATTGTAAATAGAGCTGCAATAACCATGGGAGTGCATGTGTCACTTCGACATGATGATGTCCATTCCTTTGGGTACATACCCAGGAGTGGAACTGCTGGATCCTATGGCAGTTCTGTCTTTAGCTTATTGAGAAAATCCCTGTCATTTTCCTTAATGGCTGTACCAATTTACAGTCTCACTAACAGTGTCTACCCTTTTTCCGCATCCTCGTCAGCATCGGTTAATATCTGTCTTGTTGATAATGGCTAGTCTAACTGGGATAAGATAATAACTTAATGTGGTGTTCATTTTCACTTCCCAGATGCTGAGTGATTTTGAGCATTTTTTTCCTGTGTCTGTTGACCGTTTGTATATCTACCTTCTTTGGAGAAATGCCTGTTCAACTCCTTTACACTTTTTTTCCTTTACCCATTTTTTAATCATGTTATTTGTTTTTTACTGTTAAGTTGTTTGAGTTCCTTCTATATTCTAGATATTAATCCTTTGTTGAATGCTTAGTTTGCAAATATTTTCTCCCACTCTGTAAGTTGTCTTTTCACTGTGTTAATTGCTTTGTTCACTGGGCACAAGCTTTTCAGTTTGTTACACTCTCATTTGTTTATTTTTGCTTTACTTGCCTGTGCTTTTGAGGTCCTGTTCATAAAGTCTTTGCCCAGTCCTACTTCCAGAAGTATTTCCCCTACGTTTCCTTTTAGGATTTTTATAGTTTCAGGACATATATTTAAATTTTTAATCTATTTTGAGTTGACTTGGGGATATGGCAAAAAGTACGGGTCTAGCTTCATTCTAAAGGGTGTGGTTTATACTCTCATTACCTGTATTTAAAAAGAAAAAAATTCTGCTTGAAATACCTAGAGTGACTTCTTTTTCAGTGTATAAATCCCAACAAATGTCATAAAAAACTCCTCAGATGTTATGATCTCTGTTCTCCATAAAATTGGGAGAGACATTGTCATGTCTGTGCTGCTCGGGCAGAGGAGGAAGAAGGAGGGTTAGGGTTCACAGGAGCCTCCCTGGCCCCTTCTACCAAAACCATCCAGTGACCTTCAGAGCCTGGCTGCATCTGAGAAACACTCTCATCAGATGGAGGCATCAGGAGGAGCAGCTGGGGCAGCCCAGCCTCACACTTGTGCTTCCCTGGGGGGTTTATGTTCAGGCTTGTAACACTGTGGGAGGGGTACTACTTTCCTGTTGACAATAATAAGTTCCAAAATCATCAGCCTCCAGGCTGCTGATGGTGAGAGTAAAATCGGTCCCAG
>NW_007773948.1:2943-4230 GCF_000696425.1 Galeopterus variegatus | reverse complement strand
TTTATAACTCACTGGCTCCAAAATCATTAAATAACTTTCCTACCTCCTAAGCAGGTTACATCTTGGCCCATCTGGAGTTATTTCTCATTTAATCAGATACTACAGTTAACCAGAACATGGTCATTGCTATTAACAGTTAATACTAAGGTATTTATTATTTGCTCAAGTGTGACATTCTGTGCTGGGCACTGCCATGACACTTCTCCTGTAAGAGACTAGCAATGAGAAGAAATATGCACTTTGCATCTCCTATTGTTCCCAGCCAACAGACCAAAATTGTGGTGGTCTCAATCCAGATTCATCCCAGGGTCCTACGGGCTCGACAACTCAATCCTGAGGCCATTTTAGAGTCAAAATTATGCATTTTGAAATCTGGGTTACTAATCCAGCATTTGCTCCATCACAATGCCATGATTTTCTGAACTATCTACACTGGATATTATTTCACCAGTTTATAGACTGTACAATTAGAATCCTGCTTCCACTTGTCAGCCTAAGTTTCAGAGTGTCAATATCTTAAACTATTCCAAAATTTCAACAACAGAATTCTAATACACACCTAATAGGCTAATGGAAGGAACTCTATTTTTTTAAAAAATTGTTTCTTTAAATGTGAATGCGATATAACTTGCAGCTGAATACTTCCATAGAGATAATTACATATGGCAAGACAGAAAAACTTTTTGGAAAAAAAAAAAAAACATTCCCTTGAATATGTGCCTGAATTCATTTACAACTGTTGCTGCTTTAAACACTTCAGGCAGAATAAGTGGATGGCACTAAACAGCTTAGCTGCAATTATTATGGAATGTCTGAGGTATAATTTCCCCTGCGGTTTTGTTAGGCGTACAAAATTCATAATTCTGATTTGTGGCAGGTACTTATTACCCATCACAGGTGGGGATATGCAAATATTATTCTTGTAGGGGTGAACAGCCTTTATTTCAGTATTCAGCTATTAACGAGATTTGTGAGTCTGGTACTCTGGGGCCATTTAATTAATTAGATGGTACAGATAAAATATAAATTGTTTTGTAGGCTACACAATTCCTGTCCTAGGAGGTGTAAAACTGAAGCTAAATGAACCTAGTGTAGATTGATTTGTTGTTTTTTTACATAGCTCCCAGAAAATGTAAATCCTGCTCATTATTTTACTGTGTTAATTCCACTCATAATCTTCATATTCTCTGAGTTTCATTAAAATAGATGTTATGTATTTGACTATTTTGTTAAATGAATTTATCACTTAATCTCCATGTCTGTGACAGTAAGCACATCCAATATATG
>NW_007773948.1:1034-2379 GCF_000696425.1 Galeopterus variegatus | reverse complement strand
TCCACTCATAATCTTCATATTCTCTGAGTTTCATTAAAATAGATGTTATGTATTTGACTATTTTGTTAAATGAATTTATCACTTAATCTCCATGTCTGTGACAGTAAGCACATCCAATATATGAAAAAAAATGTATCTGTAGCAGATCTTTCAAAACTTTTTTCATGATCTTTTGAAAAAAAGAAGTTTTTTGTTATGTATTTCCACAAATGTGGAAATAACTATTGTGGAAATAACTATTGTGATAAACTCTGAGAAGTTGCATGACATTTAATAAGCATTTTACTGGGATCAGTCAAGAAATAATGCAGCCTACACAACTACATGCACATGAGAAGAATGTTTCCCACACATTTAGTACCTCAGGGAGGTGAGAAGTTTACAGTTATATGATCAATGACAAATAAGTTTAACTTTTACTTTTTATGCTTGCCATTGAGTGCCTAACAGTTATGTGACAAGAAGCGTTTGGGAACTTCCACTGACATTGCGAGAAAAGGCACGATGACTGATTAGTGATGTCTGCTGTGGGCTTGTCATCACAGAGAGGTGCTGTTTTTTCTAGATATTTGCCATCCTTGGTTTATATTTTTGGTGACAACTCAATTAAAAGTCTTTAATCATGTTGTCAATATCCTTCATTTGACAATTAGGAACAAAAATACACATATTTTGCTTCATTCAGAAGATGCTTGATTGAAGTTATTAACTGCTCACAAGTCCCATCTTCTCATAAAAGATTTGGAAATGTTTACTTTAATTTTATTTTGAAACTAGAAAATAATTACACAAATAAATGGCTGAACATTTTTTTCTTATTTTTTCTAAGTTAAAGTTTTGCTTACCTTAAATTTCACTTTGGCGTGAAATACTAATTTCTTTTTCCTGAACCTCAAGGCTAAAACTGAAAGTTTGGCTAACCGTAATAGTTTCTCTCTTCTCTGAGCACTATTTTCTATCTTCTGTGAGCTTCCCTGAACTCCCCATCTCTTTTCATTTCTTAACGAAAAGCAAGTATATTTCTCAAAAGAAGCATACTTTTAGCACTTTGGCTAAATAAAAGAAGGGGTACATAAACAAATGCAAGAACTGGAGAACAATTTCTCAGAAAGATTTAATAACTACATTTAAAATAATTGCAAAAGCGGAAGCCTGCACATCATGTTGATGATGACGCAAAGCAAATAACTTAAATGCGGAGATCTGAGAGCTCTGTGTTCCAGGTCGGCTTTCCGAAAATGTTTTTAAGCATATCTGTTAATCTCCATAAAAAGCCAGGAAGAAGTAAACTTTATCAATTTTAAAAGAGAATTATAAGATGTTATGACTATGTATTCTACATCTC
>NW_007773948.1:0-840 GCF_000696425.1 Galeopterus variegatus | reverse complement strand
ATTGCAAAAGCGGAAGCCTGCACATCATGTTGATGATGACGCAAAGCAAATAACTTAAATGTGGAGATCTGAGAGCTCTGTGTTCCAGGTCGGCTTTCCGAAAATGTTTTTAAGCATATCTGTTAATCTCCATAAAAAGCCAGGAAGAGGTAAACTTTATCAATTTTAAAAGAGAATTATAAGATGTTATGACTATGTATTCTACATCTCCAAGGGAACAAATTAAATGAAGGGTGATAATTATTCAGATTCAAAGCATGTTGTAGAACAAAGACAACATTAAATAATTAGAAAAATATTATTAGCAGAAAAATATGCTGAATTAACAAGGGAATTATATATTAAAAGGATTGGTCAAGACATTTCTACTATAATATTTAAATGATTAATACAGATAACAATTAGATGCCCCATTAATAGTATATTTTTTGTAAAGTGGAATTCTTTTGATTTTGCAAACTTTAATAATTAAAATGGCTATACATGATAGAACCTAAATTAGAATTGTAGAAACAATTGGGGATCTATTACTGAGGCTAATCTGATAATTTATACTTCTAACAGGAAGATACGGAAAATAAAGACGGAACAAGTGCACACAATATTAAACGTTAAGATAAGTCCTTGTGTTTTTTCTTTTATATTTTACCCATGAAAATATCTCAAAGATATACATAATATTCTGTATTATACAGGTTTCTTTGAAGTTTCAGGCCTTAATAGCACAACCACTTAATAGCTCTGCAGTTGGACTATTTGGAAACAGAGGAAAAGCCACTTTCATCTGGTTCTTTGGAGAACATTGAAGGGTCACATGGAAGGCATTTGATGCATGAATAG
>NW_007773947.1:2614-4230 GCF_000696425.1 Galeopterus variegatus | reverse complement strand
CATAAATGTTAGCTATAATTAATAGTGCATTTTGTCTGACCCCATTAGATATTTGAATTTACTCCTCCATAATAGAGGACTTTATTCCTTAACCTCTTCATTCATTTGTGATTCTTACTCCTCCATAATAGAGGACTTTATTCCTTAACCTCTTCATTCATTTGTTCAACGTAATTTGATAGATTCCGTTTTAAACTATAACTGATCATCTACAGTTTGCTATCCTTTACTAGATTATATTCCCCAGTATTCCTTCTGTGTAGCTCAATATATGCTCATTGATTTGCACACATAAGGAACAAATACTGACAACTGTCTAGATTTGTGGATTTAGAATTTTTGGCTTTGGAAATTCTTACTGTGTGTTGGCAACAAAAGTTTTCTGTTTTCCCTAACCCTCTGCTTCTATTGAGTTAGCCACTGTCCCAGGGGGATGGGACTTGTTATCATCTGACTATGATTGTGGTGAGTGGGTGGGTTGGAGGGTTCTGATAAAAATCAGAAAATGTACATGAGTATTTTACAAGGTGAGGCTTTTAGAGAGATAGTGAATGTGATAGAGGAGTATTTTGTGTTGGGAAAAGTTGATCAAAGATTTGCATATTCCTAGGTATCGCTGAAACCTCACTTCTATGGGTGAAGACCATGTCCTGTAAAATTGGGTACTCATTTTGGTTGGACTTGCTTTTCTCACTTATCTTTTCACATTTCCTCTTTCTCTCATGTCTCCACTGCTTTTGAAATTTAGAAGATTATGTTCCGTACATTATTTTGGATGAAAATTGGTGAACTCAGTTTATTTTTTGGAAGAATTCTAATTTGGGAATGTTATTTGCACTGTATGGACATAGAAGATTTATAAGTAGGGTTCCTTGGAAGTTCAAAATAATTTAATTTTTTAAAAAGTGTTCAATTTGGAATAATTTATAGAAATGAGAATTGAAGGGGAAAATCTTCAAAAAGAAAATATGGGTGGTTTATATGTATAATCATGTCTTTGTAAGCCTAACATCACAGACAGAAACCGTAATGGAGATACAGATGTTTGGATGCATAAAATGAAAAAGTTTTTTGTCACAAGATGCCATACAACTTAAAGATGGACACATTTTGAGAAAAACATGTATCATATGACAAAGATTTGATATCCTTAATATTTAAAGCATGCCTACAAGTCATGAAGACAACTGTAACAATAAATTCCATTTATAAAAGACAGCAAATTGTCAGCGAAACATATGAAGTCTTCAGTAATCTCACTATCAAGCAAATCCATTATAAGATTTGACAATCACAGCGGTACCAAAAAAGAGAGGAAATATCCGTTGTTAATGAGGGTTCAGCGAAATGAATTGTTCTCTTATGTACAGATCTTTCAAGAGCACAATTTGCCAAAACTTACCACAAAATCTTGTTTTTTAAATATATGTTTCAGTCCAACGATTGCACTCATAAGAATTTATCCTAAGGAACTAATCATGGTTATGACACAGAGATACTACTTAACGGTATTCATGGTGAGGCTTGTTTATAGTGTTGAACAACTCAAACTGTTGGTTTACATAAATTGTGATAGCTACTTAATGAATGCTAGAGATCCATTAGAAATGGTAATG
>NW_007773947.1:0-1469 GCF_000696425.1 Galeopterus variegatus | reverse complement strand
AATGCTAGAGATCCATTAGAAATGGTAATGTAGATACCTTTTTTCAAAACTGGGCAAGAAACTACGCATGATGTAAAGTAGGTTACATAATCAGTATATTTAGCATGATGGATCACGTTAAAAAATGTATGTATTTTAAATGCCCAGAACAAAGACAGGAAGGATACGTATGCGGGATCTTCAGAAAGTTCCCAGAAAGAGTTGTATTATCTTTCAATTTTATTTTTCGATGAACTTTTGGAAGTACCTTCATATGATACCCTGAAATGTTAACAGTGATATTTCTAGCTAATATAATTATGAGTAATTTTAATTTACTATATTTTCTACATTTTGAAAGTTTCTATTGTGAATGCATATTATTTTGGCAGTAAAACAATAAATACTATAAAACATAAAATATAAAAGTAAACATAAAACTAAATACTATAAATGTGAGGATAATTTCTTTAACTTAACAATTCAGCTTTTTGTGTAAAATTATTGAAAATAAATGTGATTCAACATTGAGATAAAGGTTATAAGTAAAGTTCAGATTTGGTAAGAAATTGTTGAAATGGAAATTTTGTGCCACCCTTTTCACTTCTTTGCATAAGCCTACCAATGTGTAGTAACAGTCCCTGGAGGCTGTAGAAAACTTGTTAATGTCTGTAATGCTCATTTAATCATTTCAGTCTTGTATCTATTCCCAGTTATAGCAAAAAGAAAAAAAATATTTATCATTCTCTGCATTTTTTCTCTTTCCAGGTAGTTACTTTTGGTGACATTGTCCAGTTTCTACAATGTATCATTCCTTATCAGAAACTAGACATCCTCTGCAGCCAGAAGAACAAGAAATAGGCATTGACCCTTTGTCAAGTTACTCCAGCAAGTCTGGAGGTGAGTTTTATATGCATATGCTGTCTGCAAGTACTGGGAAATCTAGTAAAGGGGCTCCAGTTAGCTCTGTTCACCTTACATGTGTAATTCACTGGATGAGACTGAGCCGGGCAACTCCAAGAACATTTTCCTGAATATGTATGGAGCACTCTTGACACTAATGAATACCACAGAAAGTCAACTTTCAGTTATAGACAGAAGCATTAGCCAAACGTTTAATGCACTGTTATTCTTTAAAAAAAAAAAAAATCAACTACATGATAACTTCAGCATAAGAATGTTGAAATGCAAACATGTTTTAAAAAATCTTAAGCTTTTGATGTTGATTTTGCAGTGATTTTTTTTTTTCCTCCAGCAAGTTGAGTTTATTCCAGGATAAAAGACTAGGCTGATTCTCTTTAAAAAAAAGAAAAAATTAATTGAAATTTGTGTCATACTTTAAAAAATCTATACATTGAAATTGTTAAATAATAGATTGTTCAAAGATAGACTGTTCAGGACCGGCCCGGTGGCGCACTGGATAGGTGCACCGCTTGGGAAGCGTGGCGGCGCTCCCGCCCGAGGGTTCGGATCCAACATACAGACCGGTT
>NW_007773946.1:3673-4230 GCF_000696425.1 Galeopterus variegatus | reverse complement strand
AGAGGTAGCCAACATTTTATTTATTTCCAGACCACATTTAATTTATACAATCTCATAGAAAATATAAAGTATTGCAGATAATAACAGTTTTGGGTAAGCTGTGGGTCAACAGGAACATTTATATTTTGCTGATGGATTGCATGCTGCCACTGTTTCTTTGGAAACCAACTTAACAAATAAAATGTACAGACTCTATGAGTCAGCGTATCTTTTTTTCTTAGGCAAATATTCTAGATGTAGTATTACTCATATGTACCAGGAGAGATGTAAAAAATTGTTATAAAATTTTTATAATTTTTATGTAAGTCATAGAAACAAAATATTGGAAACAACTCATGTATTTATTGACAAGAGGATGACTAAACAATTCTGGTATATTCACTTAACAGAATACCATACAATCATAAAAATGAATGAATCGTTTCATATAATGTATTAGTTTCCTAGGACTACCATAACAAAGTGCTACAAACTGGGTGGCTTAGAATAACAGAAATGTATTGTCTCAATGTACTCACAGATTTTTTTGTCTTCTGTAGGCTGGAAGTGTAAAACCA
>NW_007773946.1:2818-3431 GCF_000696425.1 Galeopterus variegatus | reverse complement strand
TGTATTGTCTCAATGTACTCACAGATTTTTTTGTCTTCTGTAGGCTGGAAGTGTAAAACCAAGGTGTTGGCAGGGCCATGCTCTCTCTGAAGGCTCCAGGAAGGATCCTTTCAGACCTCTCTCCTAGCTTCTGGTAGCTTCAGACATTCTTTTTCCTTTGTGCCTGTCTGTCTCTGTGTCCAATTTTTTCCTTCATTTGAGAAAACTGGTCATATCAGATTGAGAGCTACCATATTCCACTATAACTTCATCTTAACTAATTATATCTGCAATGACCCTATTTCCAAATAAGGTCACATTCTGAGGCACAGAGGTTCAGGACTTCAACATACAGATTTTAGAAGGGACACAATTTGGCCCATAGCAATGCATCCATATGAGTCAATATCACAAATATGAGTATAACATTAAGCAAATAAATGAAAATCATATAAGAATATAAACAGTATGATTCTATTTCCATGAAGTTTAAGAAATATACAAAACTAAACATATACTGTTTAGGCTATATACATATATTCTGAAACTATAAAGAAAATGAAGGGAATACTGTCACAAAATCCACTATAGTGTTTACCTCTGATGTGAGGTGACAGGAGACATGACTGGAGAA
>NW_007773946.1:0-1783 GCF_000696425.1 Galeopterus variegatus | reverse complement strand
GCCTGTCAGGGTAATGCTCTCTTTCCTAAGCTGGATAGTGAGTAGAAGAGTGTTGTTTTTTATTACTACTCATTAAAATTGTACACATGTTATACATACTCTTTTTAATATATAATATGTTTCATAATAAAATAATCATGGGGAAGAAAACCACTTGGCAAAGAATCTAAAATGTAATATAGTTCTGTTTCTGTGATTTTTGCATAAATATCTCACAATGCGTATATTCTGAAACTTGCCATTTTTTACTAAACATTCGTGAGTCATGCATGTATCTACATACAGATCTAGTTAATTCATTTTTTATAGATGTGTATTATTGCATCATATATAAACAAAATATGCCATATTTTTGTTTATCTGTTTCCTTATTTGTGGTCATTCCCCATGTTCCAATTTTTCCTTATTATAATTTTCAAAGTTTCAATGGTAATTTGTTTTAAGTAGCAGGCTCTTCTTGAGGCATGACAATGACTTCACTCAGCCACATAAGCTAGTTTCCCTTTGACTCAGTTTCTCCTCTTAAAATTATTTGTTTGTGCTATGCAGCCCTTTAGTAACTGGCTAATTGATCTTGTAGACATATTAGATTCCACATCTCTCTATTTTAAGCAGAGAAAGGAGGCCATATACTCTTTTGTGTGAGTATAGTTTGAAAGTATTTTAAGAATTATTTTATTGAAAATATCTCTGTTAGCGTTACCTTCAGTTCCATTCTGAGCCTTTGTTCTTTCTCATTTTCACATCCCCCCACTGTTCACCCATGTGACTTCTGTCTCACATTGTAATGACTTATTAAACTTTATTATTAGTCTAGACATTTCTTCTTACCTACAAATGCAATTATCTGCCTTCTTAGTAATTCCCCCTTCGTGCATCCTAATCATGCCACCACTGACAGTTCCCCAAGTGAATCATTATTTTTGTCTTCGGCAAACATTCCTCTTCCTTTCTTCTTGATCTCAGTGACTGCATATTACAGAGTCAGATTCTGAGACTCAGTCCTGAGCCTTTCTGCTCCATTTATCTCCTCTTGTTTCATCTACTGGGCACCCAAACCTGCTCTTTTGTTTTTGCATGGTTACTACTATTGTTCTAACCCAATATGTCTCAAAGTGTCGTTGCTGGACCAGCAGCACCCACATCTCTGGGAGCTTGTTAGAAATGCAAAGTCCTAGGCCTTACCCCAGACCTATGAATCCAAAACTCTGGAGGTGGGGCTCTGCCTTGTGGCCCTATCATATTTACCACCTGCTCTCTTGATCTGTAGCCACGACCATGTTTTATTTTTGCTACCAAAAAATAAATTTAAAACTTAAGACACATTTGTCATGGGGTACATGGATATGTGTGTAGGGGGAGAGGCACGGTGTTAAAAGGTAAGAAATTGGTCAAAAAGAACAAAAACAAGGCTTAAAATAAATAAATAAGAGCTGAGAAATGAGGATAAAATTCATATCTTAATAACTATTCCAGTTTTTATCAACTTTAAAAAATGTATGAAAGCCATTTAAAGGTACAATTTTCTCTTAATTACCTTTCTCATATTTTCAAATTATTTTTATTATTTGTAATCTAAATACGTATAAACAAACAATGTGTTTGGCAATGGTAGCACGATATGCCCTAAGAGCTTCATTTATATAGTTAGCTAATCTTAAGTAACTTACACATGCATCTAAATGGGAAGTGGCAGATCTGGATTTAGAACCAAGGGACATGGTTATAGAGTCTGCAACATTTTTACACTGGCATAAGACCAACTCAAACTAACAAGTTAAAC
>NW_007773945.1:3415-4230 GCF_000696425.1 Galeopterus variegatus | reverse complement strand
GGGGGGATGATATATATGCCTATTTGTTTATATTTTCATAAGTAATGACTGTAAAGCCAAATCACAAATGAATTAATATGGTTACCTGTAGGGTGTGAGAGGTAACTGAGTGGAAGGAGATGGGGAGGGAATGATAGTTTTCAGTACTTACCTTTTTATAGTGTTCAGAGTTTTGAATTGTATAAGTGTATTACTTATTTAAAATAACTATAAAAATAAAGTAATATCAGATGTAGGCCAGTAATAGCCCCAATGTGCTGTGTAACCATTTGAGAAAATACCAGTGTATTCTTAGTTTCTGGCCTAGAGAATCTTTTATTTTTAACATGATTTAGAAATGATTTCAAAAATTATAAAAAATTACAAAAATAAAGATGGCACAGAGATCTGTATGCCCTTTACCAGATTCATGTATTGTCAACATTTTATCCCATGTGAGCTTGCTCTATCTCTATAACTAATTTTGTTTCTGAAACATCTGATGTTCATGATCCTGTACCCCTAAAAGTTTCAGTATGTATTTCCTAAGAATATAACCCTTCTACAGTTGTCAGCTTGATGAATTTATGGGGATACAATATAGACAAGAGAGCCTTCTTGCAGAAACAAATGTTTCCTAATCGTAAGACCCATCTTAGATTTTATATTGTACAAAATGGCCATTGGGCGAACTACTGTGATAGGTGAGGGTGTCACTGTGGAGGTCATCACACACTCCAAATGTTGTCCATTAGTCAGTCTCCAGAAGAGTTTTCTCCTCTTCTCTTTGGTAGAAATCAAACCATTCATTTCTAAAAGTCTGCAGCTCCCTGAAG
>NW_007773945.1:0-2717 GCF_000696425.1 Galeopterus variegatus | reverse complement strand
CTCCTCTTCTCTTTGGTAGAAATCAAACCATTCATTTCTAAAAGTCTGCAGCTCCCTGAAGTCCTGAATGAAAAGGTTGCACAGGCTCTCAGTATAGTTCAGTGATGGAGTTGGGAGAAGAGTCCTCCATCACTCCTTGTTTAAAAGTAACTTCAAACATATAAATAGCACCTTGCTTCAAATCCATTTGCTTGCTTTCATCTGCAGAAGTGGTAAATGTGGTCAGGTCTGGTCCTGCCTCTTGTTCTTTTTGTTCCTGACTCTCAGCTGACCTTTCTCCTGTTGGAGAAAGAGGAGAAACAGGAAGGAAAGGGGGCTGGCCTTGCTCCCCATGTCTATGTCAAAGACCCAGAGTCTCACACAGCTGTTTTGACTACTTAGAGATAGTATTTTGCAGACCAGTGTCTAGGTGATTTTTTTTTCCCCCTTAAACATTTCAGAAACATCTTACAAATACATTAATGCTAGATGACATATTTCGGGTAAAAGATATTGAAGAATGGCTATTACTAATAGATACTGCCCCTCAAGCCCTGTGAAGACTTGGATGGTGGTAAGGAGGTGACCTTACTGAATGGAACACATGTCAGTCCAGGTGGGACTTGTGACCTGGTTTGGGGGAGGATTCTTCCCGCCCCCTCCCCTGTGTCTTCTCACCCACCCTGCTCCCACCAATTACTACCAAGAATTTCCTGAGCTTGGCTGCAGTGGCAGAGGGGTGTGCTATGTTCAAATATAACCAATCCTTTGTGGACGGAAACATGGATTTTTCTTTTAAAAAGTTATTTATTTATTTATTTTGCTGTATATACAATACCTTGAGGAAAATCCTTATGTTTGTATACATATCTTTGCTTCGTTGTCCAATAACTTTTGTAGAATAAATTTTTTTTAGAAGTGGAGTTGCTGGATCAAAGGAGTGTGTCCTTTTTTATGACTTATGATACATCCTGTCAAATCACTCTCCAGAAAGTACCAATTTCCAATCCCACTAAGTGTATGAGAATGTGGGGTCCTACTCTTAGAAACAATCTGACTTCTGGAGGCTCGTAGTGAAAAGTGCTGGCTGTGACATCTGGCTGTCTGGGTTTGCACCCTGGCTCTGCCACATATGAGCTTTGCTTTTTAGTAAATGATGCAGTCTCACCCAGTATTTCCTCATCTTTCCAATGGGAATGATAATATACCTTTCTAACAGGGCTGTCATGAAAGTAAGTGAGATACCACATGTGAAATGCCTATGGGATACCTGCCACCTATTACTACTCTAGTCCAGGCCCCAAGAATACCTTTCCAGCTGTTCTGACTTTTCTAAGGCCCAAGGTGTAGCCAGGCCCCAATATCAAGGGCTGGAGGGTTGGGTCTCATTTTGGAATGGTAGGAAGCTAGAATAGAAAATTGGTGCCAACCTTTACTACCCTCTTTATGTGTTTCATGACATGTGACTGATGCATTAAAACCAATTTTCTCCTTATGTCTTTATTTATAACAGCTTTATTGAGACAATTTATATATCATATAATTTCACCTATTTAAGTGTATAGTTCAATGGTTTTTAGCGTTTTCACAAATTTGTGCAAACCATCAATACCAGCAATTTGGGAGCATCTTTATCACTCCAAAACAAACTCTATACAATTTAGCTATCACCTCCAACTGTCTCTGGGCCCCCCAGTACTAGGCAACCACTAATCTACTTTCTGTTTCTATAGATTTGCCTATTTTGAACACTTCATGCAAATGGAACTTTGTGACTGGCTTCTTTAGCTTAGCACCATGTTTTCAAGATTCATCTGTGTTGTAGTGTATCATCAACACTTCATTCATTTTTATTGTCAAATGATATTCCATTGTATGGAGATACTACATCTTGTTTACCCATTCATCAGTTGATGGACATCTGGGTTGTTTTGAATTTTTGGCTATTATAAACAATGCTGCTGTGAACATTTGTGTACATGTTTTTGTGTGGACATGTGTTTTTATTTTCTGGATAAACACCTAGGAGTGAATTTACATGGCCATTGGTTGGTTTTCTAACATTATAAATAACATTGCCATGACTATCTTGACAAAAAAGAGTAGTGGAAAGATTTCCAGTCAAAGGAGAAAAGCATAAATAAAGGTCCAGGGATATGGGTGTTGTGGATCTTAACTCCTCTGAATAATCGTTCAGCATTTGTAAAATGGGTTGTTGTAGATATTAGACATGAGCTATAATAGACAACCTCTGGCACACAGTAAATTCTCAGCAAATAATATCTATTATTTTATACCTGTCAAATCTTGAAGCAGAAATCCTCATGGGCCTAGCCTCTTCATCCATCCATACCATCAATATTATCAGATTTCCCTGGCTTTTAATTTTTATGATCTTGTATTTTATTTTGTCTGTCTTGGTGTAAGCCTTCAGTAACTCCCAGAATGGTATGGCCTGCAGAAACTAAAACTGGGCTCTGCTTAAAATCCCTTTTCATATTTACTTCATACTTCTGCCAAACTCTCCTTGTTATTAACTTCTTTCCCTGTACACCCCGCTGCAAGAGAGGCAAGTTCAACTCTTTCAGCTCTCAAGTCACCGGGAACCTGATCAGTGTACAGACTTGAGATGAAAATCCTGGCCTATATAAAACGGTGGTCCATAGGTTGAATCCAATATGCAAACTGGAACTGTTCGGTTTGCACAGTGCAAGGTAATAAAGTTGAACCAATACATA
>NW_007773944.1:3686-4231 GCF_000696425.1 Galeopterus variegatus | reverse complement strand
AAAATATCTCCAGGGTTGAGGAGACCTAACTTTGACCTGCCACAGATGTGCAATTGCTAATTGAAAGCCACCTGTGATTCTCTTACCGGGATGGGATGCGTCTCCCTTATTAGGGACTCCCTTGCCGGGATGAATCGGATGTCCTATTTCTCTCTAATGCTTGGCAGGTCAGTCTCCAATCCGTGGAGAACGTCCTCACATGGGGCACCATTCTGTTGCTTTGTGTTGCTTTGCCCCCCATGGATTTGTCACCCCACTTCCCCTGGGTGACGGAGATGCAAAGGATTACTCAAAGCCCATCTCTTCTGAGCAGTGAGAGACCCCAAAGTGGATAATCTTCCCAGGACCCTCCAGCGAGAGGTATCGCTTCCTTGGGAAATTAACCCCAAATTGGGGTTCTCTTCCTGCATTTATTTTCCAAGAAGTTACAGGAAGAGAACATAAGTGGGATTATAGTTTAACAATATAGGCTGGTAATTTTCAGTGAAACAAGACAGATGACATTTCAGTAAGGCTATTAACAAAAGCTTATCTTAGCAAACATT
>NW_007773944.1:0-2946 GCF_000696425.1 Galeopterus variegatus | reverse complement strand
TCTAGAATTCTAGAATTTCCCAGAGTTGTACCAGGCTGAAGAGCATTTGTTTTCTTTCTTCTTAGCACTCCAATGACCCCTTTAAGTGGAAAGCAGTTGCATTCTTCCATTTTGGGAAATTTTCTTTAATGATTTCTTTGAAAATATCCTCCCTTGTTTTCTCTGGTATTTGATAGGAACTCCTATTGGTCAGTTTCATCTTTGGCTTGACCTTCTCATTTGGGCTATCCTGTTTTTAATTTCCTAGTGTTCTCTTGTTTTCCCATTTTTAAAAATTCTTTCTTATTAACAGGATCTTGATTTGGGTTTTTAGGGAAATGTCTTCTTAAATGTGTCTGCGCGTGCTAAATTGATTGTTTTCTTTTTAGCCTACTCCCTGCTCTCCTCTTCTCCCCCCCCTTTATCTCCACTTCCATCGTGTTTGATTTTTCTCTTTCTGTTTGTCTTTCTCTTTCATGATCTGGGCTTCCCTCAAATGCCTCATGACTCTTGCCAACCCATTATGCAACAGATAGGAAGTCGAGGGCTCTGTGCAGGTGGGAGGGCTTGTTGGCTGGCTGGCCTCAGTTTGGGTGGGCAGGTGTTCCAGTGCTAGAATTTCTATGCTCACCCCAGCTCATGGCGTTCTACCCCAGTTGTTTGTGCAACTGTGTGGGAGGAGCACCCTCCCTCTTTTACCTCAAGAATAAGTGCCTGGCTGCATGCTCTTTTGCCTGGTGTGTACACGTGTGTGTGTGAGAATGTGTGCATGTGTGTGTGACAGTGTTGTAAGAGTGTGTGTGCATGGTATGTGTGCATGAGTGTACATGTGTGCATGTGCATGGGTGTATGTGTGAGAGTGTGTCCATGTGTGTGAGTGTGTGTAAGAGAGTGTGTGCTCATGAGTGCATGAGAGTGCGTACGGGCATGTGTGTGAATGTGTGTGCATAGGTGCATGTGTGAGTGTGTGGAAGACAGTGTGTGTTATACGGGTGCATGTGTGAGTCTGTGTAAGAGTGTGCATGAGTGTGTGGGTACATATGTGAGAGTGTGTGTGCATGGGTATGCATGGGTGCATGTGAGTGTGTGTGTACATGGGTGCATGAGAGTGTGCATGTGTGCACACGTGTGTTTATCCGACTGTTGTCCACAGACTTCAATCAATCATGGTGTTTTCTGTTTCTGCAGTCCCCCTGTCTCTCCAATCTTCTGTCGTGCCGTGGCAAAAAAGACTGGACTCTTGGGGGCTCTGATAGAGAGCTAGCCTGTCTTCCTCACGATCGTGCCTTCTGCAGATGCTCTAGGCTGTGGTCTCCCCACTCAGTGGGGTGACTACATATTTCATTTAGGCTCTCTGCCTTTTAGACCGTGGTTCTTCACCAGGGGTGAAGGTACCCCCAGGGGAGAGACTTTGGGTTGTTACAGTTGGGGTGAGGGGTAGGTTCTCCTGGCATCAAGTGGGTGGAGACCAGGGGTGCTGCTAAACAGATACTATGGGGATACTGCCCTCACAATATAGAATCACCCAGCCCCAAAGTTTTGTTGAAATTGCACATCCATTAATAACTTCACACCATAACATTTTTATTGTCATGGATTTATTTTAATCACACATTTACCATCAATTTAAAAGGTCTTTAAGAGACAAACAATGTAAAATATGTGCTAAGTCTGCTTTCTTGACCTGGAAGCCTGTGAGCTATTTCGTTAATTATTTCTGTTGTATTTCTGAAGAGGCATGGAATTTTCCATGATTACAAATAATTTAATACCTCTGTCTTAAATATCTTTAATGAACCAACTCGGACTTTATAAATTCCTATTTTCTATGTCTTATTTTTATCCCTATTCCCATTCTCCTTTCTCACATGTTACGAGGAAAGAATCTTTGTGTACCTCTTTACCAATGGAAAGGACATTGGTAAATACATCAAGTATAAAACCCAGTGGAAATCCAGGGCAGCAATGCCATCCCCCAAATTATTTGTTCATGAACTCGGCAGCAGTATACTTATTCCAGGCAACACTTTTGCATATCTTTTTTTCCAGTTCCACAAAGAAACTTGGACATTACCTTAAAGCATTTGTAATAAGAAGCATTTAACCTCTAATTTCCTTTTCCCTTTTTTTCAACTGTGAAGGCAATTTTTTTTTTCATTTCACATTATTCCACAGAGCTCAGCTTAGCTCTTCATTCTGTGTTGTAACCTCTCACTCCCTCTTACATTCAGGGATCCAAAGAGTCTGACCACAAGTACAGTTGAGTCCCGAGAGCATCTGCTCATGGTTTCTGAAAGGGAATCCCCTTGGGGGCATCTCCTGTTCGGAACATCTGTCTCATGTTTCTCTGGCATTTGGTGAGATAACATAGTAAAATGGCAGGAAGCAGAAAAAACATGCCACGATAAAAATGTCCTAAAAAGAGACTTAGTTCTATTTATTGCCAATGTGGAAAGTCAGAGGAGGTTTTGTGCCATGGAACGCGTGGAGCAGAACACCAAGTAAAGGGGTCCAGGCTGGGGGATTTCCTTAGCAGGCCAATGACTTCATTTCTGCTTCTGGTCACAGAAGCAGAGCCGAAGCCCCAGTCAATTGGCTGTCATGACAGTTGTCAGGTAAATCCAGATGCATGGGTGCAAGCTCATCATTAGGAAAACAGAAGCGAAGCAGGTCCCTGCACAGATAAAAGGTCCCACCACCGACAGGTGTAAATTAATCTGAACTATGATACAGATTTTACAATGCCCAGAAAACACAGATGTGTTTTAATAGGTCAGTTTGGGTTGTTCCAGCAAAGCAGAGACAGGTTTGTAAATTGGTTGCCAATGGGGGCACGTTAGGTGAGTGCTTTGGAAGAAAACTTGGTTTCTGGGAATCTTTGCTGCCTTAGGGAGAAAATGGTGTGCAAAAATGGATAGCAACGGAGACCTTGGTTTTCTAATTTTCTGAGGTTACCCACGATAGATT
>NW_007773943.1:3220-4231 GCF_000696425.1 Galeopterus variegatus | reverse complement strand
GGTCAAGTAGCCCAGCCCCGCCCTCCCCACCCCACCTCACCCCCTCTCCTTCACTGCCTGCCGCAGAGCTGGAGAAGCCAGGGCTCTGGGAGGCAGGAGGCAGGCAGGGCGCTCACAGGAAGCTGTTGGTAAGAATGTAAATCAATAGCTTTTTGAAAGGCAATTTGGCAGTAGCTATAAATTTTTTAAATGTACGTATTCTTCAACCCAGCAAACCTCTTTTAAGTTTCTGTTCTAGCAAAACTAGATGCATATGGCACAAAGTTGAGTTAACCTGATATCAAGGGCAGCAGTATTTGTTACAGCAAATCTCTGGAAACAAACGGTGCCCATGAGCAAGGGAATGGTGACATAAACTATGGAACTTTCATCTTGTAAACACCAGACAGCAATTAAAAGAAATGAAGTAGCTTGAAAATGTCTAGAAGACTCAGTAGTTAAGGAGAAAAAGGAAATTTGAGAACAATAAAAAAAATGGTTGCATTTATTTTAAAAATCTGTATTTTTATATCCACATATAAATATAATAGCAATGGGAAAGATCTGAATGGATATACCCCAACAAGAGGGTTATCTCTGCAGTGGTGGCAAGAAAGAATGATTTCCGCTTTTTAAATCTATCTAGGGACTGCTAAATCATTTGAAATCTTGCAAAGGTAACTTGTATATAATTTCCATAATTAAAAATAAGTATATGTTAAAACTGGAAAATAAATAAGATTTTTTGAACTCAAGCACTTCTAATTAGTGTCTGTGAGTTTTAGTCTGGAAAAGATAATCTTTCATAGAATAATTACCTCCTATAGTTCATCATAGTCCTCAAAGATCCTTTAGGCCAGTGGTTTTCAACCTTGGCGGCATGCAGAAATAACCCAAGGAGCTTTTTGGCGGGAGCGCCGCCACGCTTCCCAAGCGGCGCACTATCCAATGCGCCACCGGGCCAGCCCAACAAATAAGATTTTTTGAACTCAAGCACTTCTAATTAGTGTCTGTGAGTTTTAGTCTGGAAAA
>NW_007773943.1:0-2652 GCF_000696425.1 Galeopterus variegatus | reverse complement strand
AGTGATTCCAATGTGCAGCCAAAGTTGAGAACCCCTGATCTATGGTATCTTTTCTTTATCCGCTAGCTCTTTTCTTTTCTTTTTTTTTTTTTTTCTTTTTTTGAAATATAATTGATTGTACATATCTCTGGGATACAGTGTTGAATACATCGATACCTATGTGAATTATGTGATGCTCAAATCAGGATAATTAGTATACTCAGCATTATACGATGTAACCATTTTTTGTGGCCCTTTACCAATTTCTCACTAACCTTCCCCCTTCTTTCCTACCTCTGGTGGTCTCAGTTCTGTTCTCTCCTTTTGAAAGTTCAACAAATTTATTGTGATTGTTTTTTTTTTCTTTCTTCCTTTCTTTCTTTTTCTTTCTTTCTTTCTTCCTTTCTTATTTGTTTATTTTTTAACTCCCACTTTATGACTGAGGACATGTGGTATTTCTTTCTGTGCCTGGCTCATTTCACTTACCATAGTTTTCTCTAAGTTCATACTTGTCGCTGTGAATGGCAGAATTTCATTCTTTTTTATGGCAGAGTAGTGTTCCATTGTGTATATATACCACATTTTCCTTATCCAGTCATCCACTGATGAACATTTAGGTTGGTTCCAACTCCTGACTATTGTATATAGACCTGCAATAAACATGGGAGCGCAGGTATCCCTTCAACAGGATGATTTCCATTCCTTTGGGTATATACCCAGCAGTGAGATTGCTGGATTGTATGGCAGTTCTAGCCATAGTTGTTTGAGGAACCTCCATACTGTTTTCCACAATGGCCATACTAATTTACAGCCCCACCAACAGCATAGGAGGGTTCCTCTTTCTCCACATCTTTAACAGCATGTGTTATTCTCTGTCTTTTTGGTAACAGCTAGTCTAACTGGGGTGAGATAACATCTCAGTGTGGTTTTGATTTGCATTTCCCTGATGCTTGGTGACGCTGAGCATTTTTTCATGTGTCTGTTGGGCATTTGTGTATCTTCCTTTGAGAAATGTTTATTCAGCTCCTTTGCCCATTTTTTAATTGGGTTACTTGGTTTTTTACCGTTAAGTTGCTTGAAATCCCTATATGTTCTGGATATTAATCTTTTGTCAGATGTGTATTTGCAAATATTTTCTCCCATTCTGTAGGTTGTCTTTTTGCTCTGTTAATTGTTTATTTTGCTGTGCAGAAGCTTTTTAGTTTGATATAATCCCATTTATTTTTTCTTTTGTTGCCTATGCTTTTGGGGTCTTGTTCATAAAGTCTTTGCCTAGTCCTACTTCCTGAAGTGTTTCCACTATGTTTTCTCAAAGGAGTAGTATAGTTTAAAGTCTTATATTTAAGTCTTTAAGCCATTTTGAGTTGATTTTGGTATATGGTGAGAGGTATGGATCTAGTTTCATTCTTCTACTTATGGATGTCTCCTTTTCCCAGCACCACGTATTGAAGAGGCAGTCTTTTCCCCAATGTGTGTTCTTGTTGTCTTTGTCAAATGTCAGTTGGCTATAAGTATGTGGGTTGATTTCTGGGTTCTTTATTCTGTTCCATTGGTCCAAGTGTCTGTTTTTACACCAGTGTCGTGCTGTTTGGGTTACTATAACTATGTAGTATGATTTGAAGTCAGGTAGCGTTATGCCTCCAGCTTTATTTCTTTTGCTCAGGATTACTTTGGCTATTTGGGGTCTTTTGTTATTCCATATGAATGTTAGGATTGTTTTTTATATTTCTGTAAAGAAAGTCATTCGTATGTTGATGGGGATTGCATTGAATCTGTATATCACTTTGGGTAGTATGGACATTTTCACAATGTTAATTCTTCCAATCCAAAAGCATGGAATGTCTTTCCATCTTTTTGTGTGCTCTTTAGTATCTTTCAGCAGTGATTTATAGTTCTCATCGTAGAGATCTTCTATGTTGTTCATTAAATGTATTCCTAGGTATTTTATTTTGGGGATGACTATGTAAGTGGGCTTATGTAAGACCCGTGCACTTTGCACAAATCCCACACGCCAGGGCTGGCTCACTTCACAAAGACCACAAGACAAGAGAGACGCTGCAATCAGGCAAGAGGAATTTTATTTTTCAGCTAGCTGAGGCCCTTTGCCTTTCGGAAAAGTGGCCTCCCCCCTTTACATTGGAGTTTTTATACACTTTCTTTGGACAAAGACTTTATTCATGGTCAGGCTTAACAATCACTTGGGCTCTGCCAGGTGTCCTGAAGATAAGAGGGCTGGTTAGTCCTTGAGACCAGCTAGCCTCTGGAATGTGTGTCTAGTTCTGCTTTGACCTCTAAAAAGCTGCTTCACTTAAAATACCTTTAGATATGGTTTTCCTCATTTTTAGTGAGTTCTAACAGGAACAATTTGTGCAGGTTAAGTTAAAGTTACAATTCAGGCAACAGTGCAGGTTAAAGTTACATTTTTCTTTATAACACTTACTTTCTTGATTTATTTTTCTGCTAGATCATTATTGGAGTATAAAAAAGTTACTGACTTTTGCCTGTTGAATTTGTATCCTACAACTTGACTGAAATTGTTTATCAGCTCTGAGTTTTTTGGAAGAGTCTTTAGGTTTTTCTATATATAGGATCAATGTCATCTGCAGACAAGGACAGTTTGACTCCATATTTTCAAATCTGGATGCCCTTTATTTCTTTTTCTTGCCTGACTGC
>NW_007773942.1:2576-4231 GCF_000696425.1 Galeopterus variegatus | reverse complement strand
CGTGCTTCTCCGTGTCTGTGGTTTTAGTATTTGCAACTCAGTTGTTCAGCATGAAGGCATGGAGTAAAACAGGAAGCAAAGCAATGCTTGCCCCTATTTTTTGTTTGTGTTTTACAGCTCATCGGGAGGCAATGGCTTGTGCAGTGCCCATCTCTTTGACTTTCCACCTTCTCAACTGAAAATAACTTCTCTAAAAGCCAGACTTGTCCTGTGGGGGTTGACAGGGTGTTGTTTTTCATGTAATTTATGTGGAAGGATAATTATGCAGTGGCCATCAACTTTGCTTTACAGTCATTCACCATAACTGGGTATTTGTTGATGATAATGTGCCTCTGGAGACATGTGGGATTTCTATTTTAATAAGAAAGAAGAATTTATAAAAGTTCCTCCCTGACTTTGGTGAAATCGAGGTCTAAATGCCATCATAACAGAAATGCAGGCCACATTTTTTAAAGCTACCCCAGGGGGAAACAAAGCAAACACACAACAACAACTACAAAAAAATCTCTGCATTTATGCCATAAATATTAATAGTATCTTCCACTTGTATAAGCACTTTACCATTACAAAGAGATATCTCATTCATGCTTTTGTTTATTCCCCACAACATGCTTGTGATAAAGAAAGAAAAGCTATTATTATTTCTATTTTCCACATGGCACTGCCATGATTCAGAGGCCGAAGGTCATATGGCTTGTAAGGAAAAAGAGCTCGAACCCAGGTCTAGCACTTTCTCACTCTATTAATAACACGCCATCCCTCAAATATAGAGCCAAGGTCCTTGTGTTGCTTTTTTCAGTAATTTGATGGGAAGTATGAGCCATAAACATTCTGTAGCCCAGTCATTTTATGTCCTGTGATGCACATTGCTTAAAAAGCCAGTCCCAGTTGGGGGTTCAGTCTATAAATGTGAACTAGACTGTTTATATAATTGGCCAAGATCAAAACTGTGTTCTTGGTTACGTTAGCACCACACTTTAACAAGAATAGTTTTTCAAGATTGCTAAAATAGCTTTATAGGTATCACAAGAGAAATGAAAAAAATAAAATAAAACAGCTTTATAGGTATCTATCTACACTCCTGCCATGATGCAAACTTTTACCAAGAACAAAAACAGGGCTGGCTGTTTAGCTCAGTTGGTTAGAGCATGGTACCACTAACACCAAGGTCCAGGGTTTCATTCCTGTACTGGCCAGCTGCCAAAAAAAAAAAAAAAAAGGATCAAAAAGATCATCTCTGACCAGAATGGAGAAGATGGTATTTCACTGATCGTAGTAATAATTAAATATTTTTTGTGTTCTGTTGAGATTGGGGCCCTGATGGTACTACACCAGTCTGTCGTCATCATCCATACTAGCCAAGGAAGTACATTACATCATTTCATTCTGCCCATCTGAATGATCCCCAAAGGGAGAATGAGAATGTACTGATTTGGAGTGCTTTTATTTGGTTTTTTTTTTTTTTTTTTTGGTTTTTTGGCAGCTGGCTGGTATGCAGACCCAAACCCTGGTGTTATCAGCACTGCGTTCTAACCGAGTGAGCTGACCAACTAGCCCTGGAGTGCTCTTAAAAGAACAATAATTGCTGGAATCGGGACGAGCTGTGCTCACCCAGATTATAGACCATAGATTTTCCTCCCTGGGTGGTCCTTTAC
>NW_007773942.1:1264-2195 GCF_000696425.1 Galeopterus variegatus | reverse complement strand
ACAACACCAGGCCAAGGGTTGAGATCCCCTTACCGGTCATCTTTTTAAAAAAAAAAAAAAATATCATCTCTGACCAGAATGGAGAAGATGGTATTTCACTGATCGTAGTAACAATTAAATATTTTTTGTGTTCTGTTGAGATTGGGGCCCTGATGGTACTACACCAGTCTGTCGTCGTCATCCATACTAGCCAAGGAAGCAAATTACAACCATTTCATTCTGCCCATCTGAATGATCCCCAAAGGGAGAATGAGAATGTACTGATTTGGAGTGCTTTTATTTGGTTTTTTTTTTTTTTTTTTTTGGTTTTTTGGCAGCTGGCTGGTATGCAGACCCAAACCCTGGTGTTATCAGCACTGCATTCTAACCGAGTGAGCTGACCAACTAGCCCTGGAGTGCTCTTAAAAGAACAATAATTGCTGGAATCAGGACGAGCTGTGCTCACCCAGATTATAGACCATAGATTTTCCTCCCTGGGTGGTCCTTTACAGTTTTCTAGTGTTGTGTATTTCCTCTCACCAGATAGGGGAACAGGTTGTCATTTGCATTCCATTTTAGCTTAGAATATTGATCTTCAATTTTTCCCTACTTTACATGTAGGATTTATGTGACTTTGCTATTCTTCTTTCATACTGGGGCTGACCATTAGGGAGGAAATTTATGGAACTAAATGATACCCTTGATGCCAAGATCTCTTGGATTCATCTTGAATATTCAGATGAGCTATGGGTTATGGGGTGCCTAGAGAAGGAAAAGGGGGGATTATCAGATGGATACAATCTCTGATCGGAGACAGGCTTTATGTACAGGCTGATTTCTCCCATCTATTTTGATAATGACTCAACTTTTATAGTGGTAAGAATTGGAGAACTGGGCCGGCCCGTGGCTCACTCGGGAGAGTGCGGTGCTGATAATACCAAGGCCCCGGGTT
>NW_007773942.1:0-777 GCF_000696425.1 Galeopterus variegatus | reverse complement strand
TTAATTTTAGAAAACTTTGTCAAAATATATTCCTTTGAACTGGGCATGCAGCTTTACACCGTTGCTCCCACGATGCTCCCCTTCTTTCCCTATTAATATTTATAATTAAGCTAACATACACTGAGCAGTTACTATATACTCTGCACAAAGCAACTTAGATGAATCATTTCATTTAATCTGCACAAGAAGTCTATTAGGTACCCTATTTTACTCATTTTACCAATGAGGAAAGTAATATTTAAAGAAGCTAACTAATTTGCCCACGCTATAGCTCCAGTAAGTTCAACAAATTGTTATCAACCTTGTATCTCTTTGATTCTGGAGTCTGTATAATCTTTTGCCAGAGGATGTTTTCTAGGAGATGCTTCTGCTCTGTGGGGCTCCCTTAATTTGCCCTAAATACTAAGGCAGCTTCCCAGGTCTTAACCCTTCTCAGACACTTAGATGAAAGGCAGCCAAGTATAACAGAAAGAGTCTGACCTAACAGTCAGAACTTTCTTCTCCAGCAGTTGTACTTACTAATCACACGAACCTGAGCTAATCATTTGGCCTACCACATCCTCATATATAAGGCGGAGTTAATATTTTCTCTTTTACCTGACGTGGTTGTTGAAAAGAGCAAATGAGAGAATATTGTATTGTGAACAAGCTTCAAAAACCATGAAGTGCTGTCTAACGAACTCATGCGAAGATCAGACTGAGTTTATTTTCCCTAATCTCTTCTTTTTTTTTTTTTTAAAGATGACCGGTAAGGGGATCTTAACCCTTGACTTGGTG
>NW_007773941.1:3791-4231 GCF_000696425.1 Galeopterus variegatus | reverse complement strand
ATTTAAAAATTTTTTAAAGATGACCAGTAAGGGGATCTTAACCCTTGACTTGGCATTGTCAGCACCACGCTCTCCCAAGTGAGCTAACTGGCCATCCCAATATAGGGATCCGAACCCATGGCTTTGTTGTTATCATCAACACACTCTCCCAAGTGACCCATGGGCCAGCCCAGCAATGCATTTTAGCACATTTATTTTGAGACATTTTTCCCTATAATTTTAAGTAGTTGCAATTACTGTACATAAAACTTTATCTCACTGCAAAAAATGCTAAGAATGTCAGGTAATGCACATGTTAATTAGCTTGATTTAGCCACTCTACAATGCATACCTAATTTGAAACATCATAAATATCAGTACCACACGCTAACCATCTGAGCTAACTGGCCGGCCCCACTGTAAACATATATACTTTTTATTTGTCAATTAAAAAAAAAAAA
>NW_007773941.1:0-1870 GCF_000696425.1 Galeopterus variegatus | reverse complement strand
TTTTTAAATTTGCATTTTCCTACCCTTAGGTCAGTGTGTGTGTGTGTGTGTGTGTGTGTGTATTTAAGAAAGAATCTTTATACACTCATGATCATTATGTCATCACTCTAATATTGAGGAGAAATTCAAAAGGCTTTCAAAAATAGAAAGTCAGTTCTAATCAATAACTAATATTTACTGAGTAACTACTATGTACCAGGTTTGTGCCAGGAACTTTATGTGTCATCCTTAGTTTTAATATATTAAGCTTCCTAATAACTCTGGGAGGTAGATACTATTATTGTTACCATTTCCAGATTTTTAAAAAAACTAAGGCTTAGAGAGAGTATGTGACTTGTCCAAAGTCACATAGTTAAGTGATTTGTGAAGCTAGGAGTCAAATCCAGGCAATCTGACTCTAGAGCTCCGGCTCTAACTACTATACAATACTGTCTCTCAACTATACAAAGGTACATTTCCACATTTTAAAGGTCTTCTGTGTATTTCTGAATACCCAGGACTCCTAGTTCACATTTTGCAGCTGAGAACACTCTGACTGATGGTTCTTAAAGGGTAGGGCTTTTGAACAGTGCTCACTAGAAAGACATCATAGGGTCAAACCAAGAGAAATCTGGGCAGCACTACTGGTCATCATATTACCTTCTACACATTTAGATACTTACAGAGGTAACTGTTATAATGGTTCAAAGTCAAAATTCAAGGTAAAATGGGGCCATACTTTGTCTGCATTTGTCTGTTTGTTTAACTTTTCATCTTGAAAATTTTTCAAAGGCAAGTTACAAGAGTATTACAATGAACTCTTATATTTCCTTCCCCTAAATTCTCCAATTATTAATATTTTGTAGGGCTATTCCTTTTAATCAATCTTTGTTTGAATCGGAAAGTTTGCCAGTCATTGAATAAATGCCCCTTAATCTGATAAAGAGTAATTTCAAAAAACTTACAGCAAGGCTGGCCAGTTGGCTCAGTTGGTTAGAGCACAGACTTATAACACCAAGGTCATGGGTTCAGATCCCCATACTGGCCAGCCACAAAAAAACCCAAAACAAAACAAAAAACTTACAGCAAACATCATATTTAATATTGAAATATTTAGAGCTTTCCCTGTGAGATCAGGGATTGGTCATGAATATCTTTTATCACCACCTTCCATTCAACAGTGTTCTGAAGGTGCTAACCAGTGCAATAAGGTAAGAAAAAGAAATAAAAATTAAGAATTGGAAAGAAATAAAACTACTATTATTAGAAGAGGATATTATCGGATACATTCAAAATCCAAACAAATCTATAAACTACTAGAAATAAGTAAATTTAGCAAGGTTGCTAAACTGGTCAACAAACATCAATTTTATTTCTAAATACTAGCGACAAGCAAATAGAAAACAAAAATAAAAATTTTAAAGTAATATAAGAAAAACATACCATTTATAACAGCACCAAAAAACATCAAATAGCAAGGAACAAATATATTGAAAGATGCACAAAATCTATAAACAGAAAACTATAATCATTGAGAGAAATCAAAGAATATACAAAATGGAAGGATACATCTTGCTCATGGATTAGAAGACTAAATATTATAAAGATGCCAAATCTCCTCAAATTGATCTATATGTTAAATGCCAACTCAATCAAAATCCCAGCAGGTTTTCTGGGTAGATATTAACAAGTTAATTCCAAAATTTAAATGGAAATGCAAAGGATCAAGAATAGTCAAGACAATCTTGAAGAACCATGTTTGAAGAGATATATTACCAGATATTAAGACTTGTTATAAAGGTACAATAATTAAGACAGCATAATACTAGTGTAATGAAACAGAATAAACTCAGAAATAGAACCACTTATGTATGAATACTTGGGGCCGGCC
>NW_007773940.1:2349-3043 GCF_000696425.1 Galeopterus variegatus | reverse complement strand
GTGTGTGTGTGTGTGTGTGTGTGTGTGTGTGTGTGTGTGTGTGTGAAAGAAAGAGAGAGAGAGCAATACCACATACAGATACTGCCCAAGAATAAAGATTTTTTAATAATATTTTATGGCATTCAACAAAAATTCTAACCAGCAAAACTATTTCTCAATAAATGTTATGCTGCTAAAATGTGAGAAAGCATTCTTTGACATAGTGTGTTTTGATTTATTGCAGGAGCTCTTTGGAAAGCAGAAATGGCCTCATTTCCTCATTTTGACAAGCTTTATGTTTCCATTAATTAAATAGAAATCTTTGAGAAAGAGGTAGTGTCATCAAGGTTAATGTATTGACTTTACATTCTTAGAGGCCAAGGTTAAAGTATACCAAGTAGCCATCAAAAAGAATAAATGTAGTCACACAGGCCTTGTCCTTAGTATTCACTCACTCTCAATCACACTATCCAACTTTGTGAATGATTTGTGGGCTCTGCCATAGAATCTTCAGGCCCAAATTTGTGGGCCTGAAGAGTGCAGGAGTTTCATGGTTCAGGAGTTTGATGAGCACCACATGCCTGGCTCAGAGACAATAGAATAGTGGATCTCAAAGTTGGAAGAGGCCCTGGGGCCATCTAGCCAAGGTTCCCATCCAGCAACTAAGTCCTCCTGACAACATACCACCAGTGAGGTCAAACTCTGACACATGATT
>NW_007773940.1:0-345 GCF_000696425.1 Galeopterus variegatus | reverse complement strand
CCTTTTCACTTCGCAGAAGACCAATTTTAGAAGAGCAGAGAAAAAATTCAGCTCGTTGCTCATATTCTTGTCTCCTGTCTTATAGTATTCCAGAGCATCTGTGCCACATTATAGCAGGATAAAGGAACCGAGAGTGTATTCTGTAGAGAAGGGAAGAAAAGTCCAATTTTTAATCTTGATTTACTTTATTTCTTTTCTGGAAAGACTATCTTTTACTTATCATTAACTTCTTTCCTGTCCTGCCGGCCCGGTGGCGCACCGCTACAGTGTGGCCGCTTGGGAGCGCGGTGGCGCTCCTGCCGAGGGTTCGGATCCCACATACAGACCGGCCACTCACTGGCTGAG
>NW_007773939.1:0-4233 GCF_000696425.1 Galeopterus variegatus | reverse complement strand
TCCTGGGGTGTTGAAGAGGGAGGGGGGTGGCGGGGTAGGGGGTGAGAAGAGATAGGGGGATCAATTTAATGAGTCCTCAAGTATTTATCAAGAAGCTATTATGCACCAGACACTATCCTGGGTGCTGGAAAGGGATAGTGAAAAATACAAGTATACCCCTTCCCTCCTGCAGCTGATAGTCTGGTGGGGAGAGGGATAGTATACCAATCAGCACAGAAAGAAATTTGTGCAAATGTGAGTGATTTACAAGTGTTGATCACTATTAGGAAGGAGAAGAATAGGGTTTCAAGAAAGTGGTCTGGAATAGGAAAATGTGCTATGTGACCTTAACGTTTGCTGGCCACTCCGGTGGTGAAAAGCCCATTGTGACAGTTGTCAGAATCAAAATGGAGTCACTGCATCAACCTCTAACAACAAATAAGTAAATGAAGCCAATGAAGCCAATGAAGCTGGGAGGCTGAGAAGCGACCCTCAGGCATACATGCCTGTGATAAGAACTGTTACAAAGACTCTCTTATAATCAAAATGGAGTCACTGCATCAACCTCTAACAACAAATAAGTAAATGAAGCCAATGAAGCTGGGAGGCTGAGAAGCGACCCTCAGGCATACATGCCTGTGATAAGAACTGTTACAAAGACTCTCTTATGCAGTACGCTGGTAACAAAAACTTACACCAAGGACTTTTCAAAGTGCAACTTGCTATGTGAGTCCCAAGGACGGCTGGCCAGATGTACAAGAACACTGCCTGACTCTGTTTTCACTAATGACTTGGTGTCACCTCCTGCAATCAGCCCCTGTAACCAATGTCCTCTTTGTTTCCAAACAAATTACCTGTACTTTTCTCTATTGCCTTTAAAAACCTTTGTCTTCCTTTACCTCTGTGAATACGCACATAGTTCATTGTGGCAGGCACAGTGTTATATTCCCAGATAAACTCGTTATTCTTTTAGACAGGCTCTCTCTGTTTGTTATTTAGGTTAACACCATCTCCTTCTACAAGTGATATGCTCCAAGCTTGGCCACCTGCCCAGGCCCTTCCAGCTGCTGCCTGGACTCCTAGTGAGAGTCTGACCTGGAGTTTTGGCTGGTGCCAGCCTGAGGCATCCTCTAGTGTTAAGGAAAGGGAGGTCGTAGCCTGAAAGAGAGGGAGTTGGGAAAGGAAAGCAGAAGGCAGAAACCATTTAAATCGAGACTTGTTTGGCGGGTGGGTAGTGCAGTCCTTTTCCTGGACTGAGGAGGAGCCCCCAGAGTCCTGTGCTGACTGGGCTGGGGATAAAGCTTAAAAGGTGAGAGCCTGCTCCGTGCCCCAGATGCACAACTACACCCCAGCTAAGACAACGACAGTGAGCCAGGAACTATGCCACTGCTCTATGTGTTTTTACTCATTTACTCTTCACAAAAACCACATAAGCAGGTATGAGTAGAACCCTATTTTACAGTTCTGGAAACTGAGGCACAGAGGTTAAATAATTTGCCCAAGGACACATACTTGTAAGTGGTAGAGAACAGAACCAAGAGTCAGTGTTGCCGTCCAAGTGGCCCTGGCAGATGTCTTTACTCCAGTGCAGGTTGAGGATGATTTAGAAGTTCTTGGCTGAGCTTTTCTGTGCAACATTTTACCTGGGGGCTGATAAAGAAACCCAGACAAAGGTCGGTTACATCAGGCTACTTATTGCTATGCTGATGCAATAGACAAACCCTCACATCTCAGTGGCTTAGCATAGCAGACTTTACTTCTCATGCAGACGAAGTCCCACGGGGGTTGGCAGGGACTCTGCCCCACCCCACCTCTCAGAGACCAATCCGTCTTGTGGCATTTGCTGAGTAAGAAAAGAAAGGGATGGAGGACGTACGCTGGCTTTTAATCTCTTCACCTAGAATTGTCACACCGAACTTCCTCCATCAATTAGCCTGAATGAGTCACATGGTACATGGTCCCAACCTAACTGCAGAGGGTAATGGGAAAATGCAGAGACATGGTCTATCAGGAGAGCACTATCCTTGCCCTAAAATGTGACTGACCCCAGAGCCCAGCAGCAGGCCAGCAGAGGCAAGGAAGAGGTGAATGGGTCTAAGCCGTAGCTCTTTTTTGCCCCCAAAGGAAGAGAATACCCATTGGACTCTGGGAGAACCCAGCCTGTCCTTGTCTTGGGTCAGCCTGCTTCAGGGGTAGCTCTCTGTCCCTGAGAGAAGGAGATTTGGGAACCTCCTTCTATGCCATGGTGCAATTGATAGCGGGGAAAGAGGAGGAAAGTTGGGAAAGGAGTCACTCCATAAACCAGTGACAAGCTGCTTTTAATTTGGGAATGTGGAAGAAAAAATAATTTTTTATCTCTTAAATGTGTGGGGAGACCGTGACTGGGGAGAGCAGTAGAGACTTTCCAATTCAGCCTGGAAACTTAATTCCTGAGGAATTTGCTGTCCACTCCCCTTATGGAGTGTGGCCCCTGTGATCCCTGCCTCCCAGAGTTCATGCTCTGTGTGCTCCCATTCCTTGAGTGTAGGTGGGACCTGTGATTTATGTGTAACCAATAGAATACAGTAAAGGGGCGAAAGATCACTTCCATGATTAAGATACATAATAATAAGATTGTAACACTCATATCTTGCAAAGAGACTCTTTCCCTTGACGGCTGTGTTGAAGCCAGCTGCCACGTTGTGAGCTGTTCAGTGGAGAGGGCCATGCACAAGGTACCGAGGGCTGCCTTTGGTCTACAGCCAGAAAGAAACAAGGGCTCTCAGTCTGGCAGCCCACAAGGACCTGAATCCTACCAACAGCCATGTGAACTTGGAAGTGCACCCTTCTGCAGTTGAGCTTTCAGATGAGAACCCATCCTGGCCAACACCTTGATTGAAGCCTTGCAGAGAACCCAGCTAAGCTGTGCCAGGACCTTTACCCAAAGAAACAAGGGGATAATATGTGTGTGTTGTTTTAAGCTGCTAAGTATATGGTAGCCTTGTGATGCAGCAATAGGTAACTAACACAGGGGGTCAGCACGTATGAGAGGAAATGCTTCCATTTCCTAGGGCTGCTGTAAAAATAGTACCACCAACTGGGTGGCTGAAAACAATAGAAATTTATTCTTTCACAGTTCTGGAGGCCAGAAGTCCAAAATCAAAGTGTTGGCAAGGCCATGATCTCTCTGAAGCTTATAGGGGAGGATCCATTCTTGCCTCTTCCGGCTTCTGGTATGTCCAGCTCTTCCTTGGCTTGTGGCAACATCACTCCAATCTCTACCTGTGTCTTCAGATGGCCGTCTTCCCCGTGTGTCTCTTTTTCTCCTCTTCTTATAAGGACATCGGTCATACTGGATTAAAGGCCTACTCTACTCCATGTGATCTCATCTTAGCTAATTACATCTTCCATAGCCCTATTTCCAAATAAGATCATTCCGAGGTACCAGGTTTAGAAGTTTAACACATCTTTACAGAACATTTCAATCCACAACAGGCAGAAAAAAAAAAAAAAAGATGAGCTGACAATCAAAGTATCATCCGTTAGAAGTTTAACACATCTTTACAGAACATTTCAATCCACAACAGGCAGAAAAAAAAAAAAAGACGAGCTGACAATCAAAGTATCATCCAGATGATACTTCTGGACGTTTACCTCTCCATGGGCTGGTTGCACATATCCAAACAGTCTGCAGTGGTGCAAGGACTAGTGTCTCTGGAGGTGAGGATCTCAGAAATGCTGGCAGACAGGACCCTGCCCTGCATGTCACACAGCGAGTGCTTGAACAAGCCTCATTTCACAAGCTGAGAATTCCCAGCCCAGGGATGGCTTCTCTCGTAGTTGCCGGGAGGGCTGTGTGGCCTGTCCCACAGCAGGGGATGGATGACAGGACCTCTTTCTAAGCCATTGCATCCTAAGGTGCCCCTGTTCCATTAGTCTGGGGCTATAATTTGAGCTCTGTACTGGGTTAAATAAATGGGCCACCTTCTCTGCCACAGGCTGGAAGGGCCGATAAGCTGCAGGACTTTTCCATCCATGGGCAGCTACTGCCACCTTGTGCCACAAAGACTCCACTGCTAGAGTGACCGTGGAGTCACCTCAGACCAGAACACTTCTGAGAGTGAAAGGGGATGCTGCTAACAGTGGTGTTGGGACAGCAGGTGTAAATCAGGACTGTCCCAGGTAACGTCTGGTCACCCCTAGGGACGGCAAGAGAGCTAGAGGATGGGCAGGAATTTTCCCAGGGAAAGTCTGGCAGACTTTTCCAAACTGTCC
>NW_007773938.1:1922-4233 GCF_000696425.1 Galeopterus variegatus | reverse complement strand
TACTTTGGAATATAACAAAGGATCACTAAAAATTAAAATCAAATAATCGGCACAACATCACTTAGCATCCTTTCTTTCCCCAAATTATAAAGTACTTTATGCTGATTAGACTGAGTAGAATTGAAAGTTTTAAGAGACTAAAGAAAGTGACTTACAGACGCCAAATTCTCTGAACAGCAGGAGGACATGCAATTTATCTACTCTAGAAAACACTACAGAGCGTTTTTCCCACTGTTGAAATATGTTGTAGAGAACTCAGAAAACATTTGTTCCTCAAAGCTTAGGGTAAGATTTTTATAAAAGTGTTACATCTAAGAATTTACTCATGTCCCAATTCCCAATTCTATTCATACTTCTATACTTCTCTTACATACCACATTTTTCTTCATCAATAGTTACCAGAAATGAACACAGAAAAAGGTGTAAAATGTTAAAAACCAAACCTTAGGGGAGTGAGTGTGAAATGGGGAGAGAGGAATTACTAACTCTTTCTGTATTTGCCTTTGTATCATATAAATGTTTACACCAAGTCTATACCACATTTTAAAGCTTGGGGAGGAAGAGAAGAGACCAGTGGAATTCACAAAGGCATCTATCCTGACCCAGCTTAGTACTGAGGCGGGGACTAGGTATTACACAAGCCAAAAAAATGCAGCTGCACCCTTCGCATAAAAATGCTGGGAGTCTGTAGGAGAAAGGAGGACTTCAGAGAGCACCATGCCAGCCCACAGGCCATAAAGACCACTGGGAAGATCCCCCAGCCCACAGACAGCTGCAATTGAATGGATAAGATAGCTGCCCAGAGGCCAGTGAGTTATCGTGAGAGCCACGTACACAGGCTGCCCCACAAGAAGCAGCTGGAGTGCAGAAGAAAGGCTAGCTCACTGGGGGAACACTGGGCACAGCATTGGCAGCTGGTCTAAGTGGAAATCAGAACTGCAGGGGGCTCCATCTGCTGAAAAGACCCAGTCCACACCAGAATTTCAACACAGACCAGACCGGCAGTGATTAATGATTCTCACAAAAAGCCTTCTCCAGATAATCAGCAGCAAATAGAAGTCTCCTCAAATGCCTAGGCACAAAGATCAAGAACGAACACAGAAATATGTTGCCACCAAATGAAACAAAGCACCAGCAATGGATGCAGAAAAACAACAGATCTGTGATATGTCTGACAAACAATTCAGAATAACTCTCTTAAGGATGTTCAGGGAGTCACAAGAAAATACAGATATAAAACTAAATGATATGTGGAAAACCATCCAGGAGCAGAATGAGAAACTTGACAAAGGAATTGAATCAATTAAAAAAAAAAAGAGTTGGTTTTTCAAAAGGATAAAATCAATAAACCTTTAGCTAGACTAACAAAGAATAAAAGAGAGAGAGAACTTAAATAAAATCAAAAATTAAAAAGGGGACACTACAACTGGTACCACAAAAATGCAAAGGATGAGAAGAGACTACTACAAACAAGTATATACAAACAAACTGCAAAACCTAGAAGAAGTGGATAAATTCCTGGAAACATATAACTTACCATGGCTGAATCACACAGAACTAGAAAACTGAAACTGACCAATAATGAATAAGAGCTTGAAGCAGTAACAAAAAGTCTTCCAACAAAAAAAACCTCTGGACCAGATGGCTTCACTGCTGAATTCTACCAAACATTCAAAGAAGAACTAATACCAATTCTTCTCAAACACTTAAAAAAAAAAAAAAAATTGAGCAGGAGGAAATACTTCCAAACTCATTCTATGAGGCCAGCATTACCCTCATACCAAAAACAGAAAATGACACAACAAAAATAGAAAACTACAGACCAATATCCCTAGTGAACACTGATGCAAAGATCCTCAACAAAATACTAGCAAACAGAATCCAGCAACACATTAAAGAAATCATATACCGTGATCAAGTGGGATGCAAGAATGATCCAACATACTCAAATCTATAAATGTGATGTATTACATCAACAGAATGAAGGGAAAAAAAACACATGATCATTTCAATAGATGCAGAAAAAGCATTTCACAAAATCCAACACCTCCTCATGATAAAAACACTCAACAAACTAGGTATAGGATGAATGTACTTCAACACAATAAAGCCCATATAGAACAAACTCACAGCTAATACACTCCAAGGACAAAAACTGAAGGATTTTCCTCCAAGATCTGGAACAAGACAAGAATGGCAACTTTCCCCACTCCTATTCAACATAGTACTAGAAGTTCTAGCCTGTATAAAAAGGCAAGAGAAAACAATAAAGGGCATTCAAATCAGAAAGTGTTAAGCCAAACTATTCCTA
>NW_007773938.1:0-516 GCF_000696425.1 Galeopterus variegatus | reverse complement strand
AGTGTTTGCCAACTACACATCAGACAAGGGGCTAATATCCAGAATATATAAGGAATTTAAACAATTCAACAGCAAAAGAACAAATAACCCAATTAAAAAATGGGCAGAGGACCTGAACAGACATTTCTCAAATAAAGACATACAAATGACCTACAGGTACATGAAAAAATGCTGAACATCACTAATCATTATGGAAATGCAAATTAAAACCACAATGAGATATCATCTCACTCCAAATAGAATGTCTATTATCAAGACAAAAAGTAACAAATGTTGGCAAGGATGCAGAGAAAAAGGAAAACGGTATAGAGGTTCCTCAGAGAACTAAAAGATCTACACTATGACCCAGCTATCTCACTGCTGGGTATATACTCAAAAAAAAAAAAAAAAATGAAATCAATACATCAGAAAGACACCTGCACTCCCATGTTCATCACAGCACTGTTTACAATAGACAAGGGATGGAATCAACTTAAGTGTCCATCAGTGGATGCATGGATAAAGAAACTGGTACAT
>NW_007773937.1:0-4233 GCF_000696425.1 Galeopterus variegatus | reverse complement strand
ACGTTCTCACCATAACAACAAAAAAATAAGTCGGTGAGGTAATAGATACGTTAATTAGCTTGATTGAATCTTTCTACAATGTATAGGTAGATCAAAACATTACATTGTACCCCATAAATATACACAACTGAAAAAAATTAAAATGTAGAAAACCAAGATACATTATCTTTAGATCTTATCAACCTTTACTATTCTTCGTGAACAAATTATATAATATCATGATTGTATTTTATTACTGAGATCATGAACTATCAGATATTTGGTAATTGGATTTGAAGTGATACAAACAACTGTGGAGGGGAGATAGCAAGATAGTAATATCTCATCTTTGTGACTTGTATCTTACAATAAACTCTTTTAAAGGCAAAATGATATATTGGGTAAATTGTGTGTTTTGTCATCAAACAGACTCATTGCTGACATCTTGACTCAGTTAAATCTTACCTATATGTCTATGCATAATTACCCTTTAGAAGTTCAGATTACTTATTTATAGACTTGAGATTATAACATCTGTTGAAGAGATTTGACATGTTATTTATTAATAATGAGTGCAATTATTTCTAGTTTTTAAAAATCTACTAAGAAATACTAAATTTTCCTACATTAAATGAGTTGTCTTCATAGCCATGCCACTGATTTATCAAACTGTCTTTGCTTATTTGTATATGTGCTTAAATACCCAGGTTTATTATGGAATACACTCAAAGTGGATTGAAGACTTAAAGGTAAGGCCTGAAACTGTGGAACTACTAGAAGAAAACATAGGGAAAAAGCTTTTTGATATGCCACCAAAAGCACAGGAAAAAAAAAAAGATAGATTAGTGGGATTGCATCAAACTTAAAAGCTTCTGCACAGTAAAGGAAACAACAAAGTGAAGAGAATCCTAAGAATAAGAGAAAAGATTTACAAACCATACATCTGATAAGGGGTTAATGTCCAAAATACATAAGAAACTCATGCAACTAAACGTAAACAAACAAAAAACCCAATTAAGAAATAGGCAAAGAACCTGACTAGACATTTCACAAAAGAGGGCATGAAAATTACCAAAAGGTATATGAAAAAAAATGCACAACATAAATAATCATCAAGGAAATGCAAATTAAAACCACAGTGAGATATCTCTTTACAACTGTTAGGATGGCTATTATCAAAAAGACAAAAGATAATAAGCATTGGTAAAGGTGTGGAGAGATGGGAACCCTTGTACATTGTTGGTGGAAATACAAATTAGCACAGCCATTACGAAAAGCATTATGGAGGTTTTTCAAAAAATTAAAAATTGAATTATCATATGATCCAGCAATCCCACTTCTGAGTATACAACCAATAGAAGTGAAATCAGCATTTTGAAGAGATATTCACACTCCCACATTCATTACAGTATTATCCACAACAGCCAAGATATGAAATAAACCTAAGTGTTTATCAGGGATGAATGGATAAAGAAACTGTGAGAAACACATGGGCACATATATACATCTACTTCTTTATTTATAATGAAATAGTATTCTGCCTTTGAAATGAAGGAAATCCTGTCATTTGTGCCAACATGGATGAAGCTGGAGGAGACTATGCTAAGTAAAATAAGCCAGACACAGAAAGACAAATACTGAATGATCTAACTTGTACATGGAATCTAAATAAAGTTGAACTCATAGACAGAGAGTAGAATGGTGGTTGTCAGGGGTTAGGCCAGGGAGAGGAAGGGAATGGGGTGGCATTGGTCAAAGGCTACGAAGTTTCAGTTATACAGGATGAATTAGTTCTGGAGACCAATCGTGCAGCATAGTGACTATAGGTAATAATGATCTATTGTATACTTGAAAATCTCCAAGAATGTAAATCTTGAATGCTCTTAACACACACACACACACACACACACACACACACACACACACACACACACACACACAAAGCTATGTGAGGTGATATATGTGAATATGTTAATTAGCTTGATTGTGGTAATCATTTCACAACATGTACATATATCAAAACATCACATTGTACCCCATAAATATATACAATTTTTTTGTCAATTATACCTTATTAAAGTCAGAAAATTTAAATAAAAATAAAAATAAAAAATAGGATAATTTTAGACTTAAATAAAAAGAAACCTTATTTAGAATAGTCTGAGCTCAGAAATCTGTCAAGTTTCTCAAAATCAAACAGAAAAAGTCTTTTCTCTTATAGGGAGGAGTGAGAGGGCAAGTTAGGTATAGGGTGTTAGAATGACCAGACTATGTGACCTAGAAGCTTAACAGAAAACATGTTTCGCTATGGTCATCTGATTCTCTGGATAAGCTGATGAGGGGACATGTCCCATAGTGTGGTGCTTGCTTGGAGGCCAACTAAAATTCAGGGGCCTGTAGGGAGGAAAGAAACCTAACTGCAGTTTGATTAAGACAAAGCAAAGAGTAAGAAATGGCCAATTGTGAACATTTTCTCAAAACTGAAATAATACCATCTGGGAAAAAGCTTTCCCCACATTTCAAATATTTTAAGGTTTAGGAAAATTTTGTTTACACCAGAATTTGAGTATGTTACGTGCTTAAAGAGAAATTCTAAGAAAGCTAAGAAAATAAAATCAGTAGAATTCTAGATATCTAAAGTAACTCTTGTTTCTGAATTAATGTTTATAAAACTTATCAAAGATGACAGGGGAGAAAATAAAAATGTTTCTTTGAGAAGCCAAAAAAGGTATCATAGAGTCATTATATCCTATGAATAAAATAAGTTCTAAATGGAAGATACAGAATGCTTTCAGAAATCTATTTGTCTCTCTGTCCAAAGGACACAAAAATGAGGAGGTTAGTGACGATTTTGATTGTAGCTTTAGATGTCTAGGTAAATGACAAATAGTGATTGAACAAAGGCTCAACCCAATTTTATCAGAGTTATCATGTAAATATAAAAGTAGCTTTCTCTCAATATCCTACAATATTAAATAATCTTACATTGTATTTTTAATAACTCATAAAGATTTCTGATATGCTAATTTTACCAATTAATTCCTCTAAAATGTTTAATATATTTTTCAAAAGAAGAAAAATAATTACTGAAGCAGATTACTGTTTTATAAATGATATAGTAATTATCCTGATTTGAGCATCATATATTGCACATCAGTATTAAAATCCAGCACTGCACCCCACAGATGTACACAATCAATTATACTGTTAAAAAATAAGAAAAATATATACAATCATTATTTAAAGTATTTTTAATTATAATTTTTACTTCCAGAACATCAGAAACTTGAAAGGCAAAATATTTCACATTCAATAATCCTTTATCTAATTGTGTAAAATTCTCCTGCTGTGCTTTACATTTTAATGAGGTTAGTTAGCAACAAAACACCTGTGGCTATTCTAAGTGATTTGCTGTCACTATGTTATTTGAGAAATCGAAAGACAGAAGAGATTTCTAACACTATTATAAAGGCATAGAAGGATGCAAGATATATAGTTCCAATAATCTTGGTAATCTCTCTCTCTACATATATTTAAATTCTTAAAGGATATGGTTTCTTACAATATACAATAAAGGCTTACCCATCTATGAGTTATTACTCACATATGTAAAATCAATGGCAAATGACAAAAGGAAACTTTAAGGACTCAGACTTGAGTCTGAGTAATAATTTCCATGTCCGAGTAATAATTTTGATATTAAAAATAGAAATCAGAAGGAGAAATTATCTAATACTATAATGTCTAGTGATTATCTGCAAAGTATGTTCTTTATAAAATATAAAATGTTTCCTTATAAGTTTTCTAAGTGGAGAGAATAACAAAAAATATGATCCATATAAACTTTTGAGCAGAAGCAGTATACAATTCCATTATGTGGAGAAAACTTGTAATGAATTGGGTGTAAAAGAAAATTACAATCAAGACACAGATCATTACAAGGCTTCTCGATATAATGGAATTGCATGCTGCTTCTGCTCAAAATTTGTCTTCTATAATTTGTGAGTTTTAGCGGGGTAAGAGGGCTTGCATATAACCCTATATTGTTTTGTTCATGATATCCCAAGTCATAGTCTCTCTGTGCTGGAATCAACATACATCTTTATAGTAGGTGACCATCTTCACTATATAAATGGGAAAACCTTCTATTCTCCACCAAGTGTTTATATTTTATTATTATTATTATTGTTATTTTATTAATCTGCTCATGATGCATTTCCCCATTATTTAATCTTTGTTTCCTTAAGACAATGA
>NW_007773936.1:8131-8460 GCF_000696425.1 Galeopterus variegatus | reverse complement strand
GTTTATGACAATAAAAAAATTGATAAATAACGTTTGGAAATCAACTTGTTATCCTTTGTCTCAGTAATTGTTCTGACAATTTATCTTATTTATAAATGCAAAAGAAATAAAAAGCTATGTACATAAAGATGTTCATTTATAATGCTGGATAATTTTAATATCCAAAAGTAGGGTAAGTAAGTGTGGATAGCCTACTTAGTACAGTCAATAATAAATAGGGTAGATGAAACATTATTATGTCAAGTGTAAAAATCAGAGGACAACATTGCATACGTAGTATGATTGTGTTGTAAAAACATTTAGGCACATGTTCAATGAGCTGAAGAACT
>NW_007773936.1:4227-6506 GCF_000696425.1 Galeopterus variegatus | reverse complement strand
AGAGAGTTGAGTGGGTATTCCTGGGAAAGGTTGTCCAGGATGGATGAGGGACAGGAAGGCAATGAGGACAAGACAGAAGCTTTGGCAGAGGGAATGTGGGTCCTGGGAGGGCTGAGAGATCATGAGAGTTGGGGAACTGGAGGGAAGGAGTGAGGCTGTTGGTTGGAGAGTGAGGTGCATGAAGCTGCAGTTACTGATAATGAAAAGGTCAAGATTTTGGCCATGGGAATGGGTGATTCAAGCAGGTAGAAGAAAATATCATTGGATGACAGGAGCTCAAGTAACAGAAGTGATTCAGGGATCACAGAGGATACTAAAATCACTGAGAATTATGGTAAGAGTTATGTTGAGGAGGGAGGCAGTGTGTCAGAGGCCAGGATCCTCCGAAGGGTTTTTATTTTGTCGAATAGGGTTTCCATGCCTTTTCCTTTCTCTTCCCCTTCTGGAACACCCATGGTTTGAATGTTTGTTCGCTTAAGGTTGTCTGCTAGCTCTCTATGATTTTCTTCACGTTTTAAAAATTCCTTTTTTTTTTGTCTGCCTGGATTACTTCGAAAAGACTGTCTTAAAGATCAGAAATTCTTTTGTCTGCTTATTCTATCCTGCTGCTTAAGCTATTGGTTGTGTTTTTTATTTCATTGAATGAATCTCAGTTCCATGAGTTCTGCTACATTCTTTTTAAAGGTATTAATCTCTTTGTAAATTTTCTCCTTCATATCCTGGAATTTTTTCTCCTTTTGTTTTGTTGTCTGAATCTTCTCATATCTCAGTGAGTTTCTTTAAGATTGTTGCTTGGGGGCCGGCCCAGTGGTGCACTGGAGAGTGCGCCACTGGGGAGCACAGCGGCGCTCCCGCCGAGGGTTCGGATCCCATGTGGAGACCGGTTCTCACTCACTGGCTGAGCGCAGTGTGGGCACAACACTGAGGGTTGCGATTCCGTTGCCGGTCCCCGGTGCGGGCGCGACACCGAGGGTTGCAATCCCATTACCGGTCAGTAAAAAAGACAAAAAAGGAAAGAAAAAAAAAAAAAAAGATTGTTGCTTGGAATTCCTTCTCAGTCATTTCAAGGATTTCCTGCTCTAAAGGGTTTGGTATTTGAGAATTACTGTATTCTTCAGGTAATGTCATATTTTCTTGAGTTTTCATATTTCTAATTATCTCTACATTGGTGTCTGGTGATCTGGTAGAGCAGTTGCTGCTTCTAGTACTTTGAAGTGAGCTTTGAGGAGAGAGACGTCTCATCTTCTATTTTCTGGTCTCTGCTGAAGACTCTTCTTGTGTTAATGCAATCAAATGTCCAGCAAGCCACCTGACTGTAGCATTGAGCTGCTTTTTCAGCACTTGTGGCTGTGGCAGGGCTATGGTGGGCCACCCACATGGAAGTGGTGTTTTTGGCATGCTCTCTTGCCTGCTTTTGAGTGGAGGGGGCTGTGGCCCTAGGCTCCTTGCCTAGGACCCTGAGCATGCTCTCTTGCCTGCCTTTGGGTGTGGGGTACTGCCTTCACCTCCTTGCCTAGGATCCCGGGAGTGATCTCTTGCCTGCTTCTGGATGGAGGGGGCTATGACCGTTTGCTTCTTGCCTAGGTCCCCAGGTATGCTCTCTTGCCTGCTTCCAGGTGGAGTGGGCTATGGCCATCGGCTTCTTGCCTAGGACCCTGGGCACACTCTCTTGCCTGCCATCAGGTGCCGACCACAGCTTTGTTGAGAAAATGGGAACCAGGTTGAGAAAAGAGAACCAGTCGCTGTGGAGCTTGCAACACAGAAATGTGAGGTTGTTCTTGTTGGGTTGTTGTGGAGCTTCTGGGTGTGATTTTACCTAGAGAGTGTGAGGCACTGGAGACCCATGTCTTTTTCTATTTTCCCACTTTGCCATTCTTAGCATTCTTAGCATGAAGCATTAAAAACTCAGGTATCTATAAAAATTGGAAGGCTTTGTACCATGTGTCAGGCACAAATGGGTGTCAGTTAAATCATGGCTTTTGTTTCTGTTTTCTCCACATAGCCCTTATCTATGCTCCTTTTAGTACTGTCTTGGTGTACAAACCTTTCCTGCTTTGCTTACATAGCTGGTTTTTAAAACAACTGCTTTATGGCTTTAATGAAAATTGATTCTGTGACCACTTTCCCTACACCTTTGCCTGGGGAAAAGCTTTTCTGCTTTCTGCCTGTTAGGATGAATATCTTTACTTCTTTCCCTGGGCTCTCATTATTTTACCCAATACTTGGAGGAAAAAAGAAATCTGGTCTGCAGTTTCTTGTTCTATGCCTGTGTCATCAAA
>NW_007773936.1:0-242 GCF_000696425.1 Galeopterus variegatus | reverse complement strand
AGACAGAAGTACAATGAAAATTTGGGACTCAAAACTGCATTTGACTTTCTGCCACTGTTGAAATTTTTCAGTCATTGCTTAAAAATGATATTTTAAATTAATGTCTTCTAAGGTTAGACCTATCACCGGTTCTCTGATATTAATCCTTCCTCTCTCTAAGCTTCTGTTGAGAAGAAATATTTGAAAATTGAAAGAACGACAGGACCCGAGCTGACAGTTCACCGGAGAAGTTCCGCTTTATT
>NW_007773935.1:0-4234 GCF_000696425.1 Galeopterus variegatus | reverse complement strand
CCGGCCGCCGCCGCGGGCCCTGGGGATCCGAAGAGGAAGGGCGGCCCAGGCCCCACACTCAGCTTCGTAAGGAGCCGCGGGGGTGGGGGCGGGCGCCAGGGCCTGCCTTGGCTGGGGGAATCGGGGTCGGAGAAGGGGGATTGGGATCCAGGTCCACTGTTCTCCCCGATGAGGGGGACGTCCGGGTCTCCCGCTAAGGATGTGGAACCTGGATTCCCGACGATAGGGGTCTGGGGGCGGAGGTGAGGACCCCCGGACCCTGCCCGCGGGAACCGGGAGCCGAGGAATTGCATTGGAAGCAGCGCTCCGGGGATGGGGAAACCTGGATCCCAGTTTTCCTGTTTGAGTGGTACTTGGCCTTTGAGTACTTGGGACCACCCTGTATTGTGGGGAAGGGGAGCAAATTTAATCTGAGCTGTGTGCATTAGACCCAGACCGCTTACTGTGTGACTTTAGGAAAATTGCTTGACCTCCCTGAATCTCCATTGGACCAGTGACCAGGTATTGAGCACCTTACCTTGTGCTGGGCATTGTGCTAGGTGCTGGGTATGCAGTGGTGAACATAGCAGACAAGATCGCTGCTTTTCTGGAGTCTCTGGGTTGGCCTACGGTCATTTTCCCTAGTTGCAGAAATGGATATCATGACATCTTGTGATATGAGGATTCTGTGAGGTGATCCTGGAAAAGTGACTAGCACAGGGCCTGTCTTATAGGAAGGACTAAACCAGTGGTTCTCAATTGGGGACGATTCCCCCCACCACCACATTTGGCAGAGTTTGGAGACATTTTTCTTTGTCTGAACTGAGGGAGGGATTGCTAGTGACGTCTGTGGGTAGAGGCCAGGGATGCTGCTAAACATCCTACAAAGCACAGGACAGGTACCCCTTCTCCCCCAACAAAGAATGATCCAGCTCAAAATGTCATTAGTGCCAGACTGAGAAACTCTGGGCTAAATAAATGGGACGTATATTGGTTGTCGGCTCTGAGCTTGCTTTGTCTCTGGTGTTGCGATCAAATTCCTGTGGTGTGGTGGAAGAAGTGTTGACTTGAGAATAAAGGACTGGGGGTTAAGTCCAGGATCCAGCTGTGTGATTTTGGGCATGTGATTAACTTCTCCAAGCCATAGTTTCTTCATCTATTAAAAATGGGTGTGAGAATAGTCCCAGAAGCACAGGTCACTTAATGCCTCGTTGAGGGGTGGAGGTGGGATGATGTCTGTGAAGTCTTTTGCAGTGGGGGACAGGAAGCCCTCAGTCAGTGAGAGAAGATGGGATTCCAGGATGAAAGTCCAGAGTAAGACTTCTGTTTGAGGAAGGGGAAAGCATCAGGAGCCAGGTTGGTGTGACAACTGAGAGTGGTGGTTGAGGATCCCTTCCTTCATAAATGGGAGTAGCAGTAGTTGTCACCGTCCTTTTCATTTTTTCATTAAGGAGCCATTGCAGTCGCCCCTCCAAAGAGGCTGGGTTAGGCACAGGGAAACAGTGTTGCTTGATGGCTAAGGGTGCTGCCCAGTGACTTAGAACCATGTGACCCCGGATCTAGCTCCATTGTTTGTTGTCACCGTGACCTCTTCTTCTCAAAGACTGTTTCCTCATCTATAAAATGGGGAGGGTTATAACCTTCATCCTAGGGTAACTGTGAAAGTGAAAGGAGATGATACATCCACAGCACTCTGGCACAGGGCTTGGCATACAGTAAGTGCTCAATAGAGGGAGCTGTTGACACCTATGTGGTCCCTACTAGGGGAGGGTGAGGCCTCAGCATAGAGAGTGAGGACAGAGCCGGCCCCCACCAAAGTGGGCACTCTTCTCGCTCCCTGGGAGGGCAGCCCAGGGCCCAGGACTGCCTGGGCATTGCGGGCCCAGGGCCAGCGCTGAGTCGCGTGTGCTCCTCTCTGATTGCTGCGCAGGTTGGCCGGCTGGCGGAGCTGGGCGCGGCGTCGGGACGGGCCACCGGGCCGGGCTAGGAAGGTGTAGTGGGCCTCAGCGCCGCCAAGGGCGGGCCCGGCTCCTGTAACCGTTGCAGTCTTCTGTCCCTTCACCCAGGTGGGCAAACGCAGAGGCGGGAACAAACTAGCCCTCAAGACGGGAATAGTAGCCAAGAAGCAGAAGACGGAGGATGAGGTGAGCAGGCCGGGTGTGGGGCTGCCCAAGTGCCCTTCCCTCCCAGCCTCCATGCCAGCGGTGGAGCCCTCTCCCTCCCTGTCCAGCACCAGGGCCTTGGATGGGTGTGTGGGTGGGGTAGGAGGGGCTTTCAATAAGGTCCCCAAATAACTTGACTCTGGACATCTTTACCTCAAACCCGGGGCCTTCAGGGTGACAGCAGGGTTGGGTCAGCTGTCTCAGGACAGTCCTGACCTGGGTTCCTGGCCTCCCTGGCATCTCCCTCCCAACCCCTTCCCCTCTCCACCCCCCACAGGTATTAACAAGTAAAGGTGATGCATGGGCCAAGTACATGGCAGAAGTGAAAAAGTACAAAGCTCACCAGTGTGGCGATGATGATAAAACTCGTCCCCTGGTGAAATGACCCCCTCCCCCGCCTGCCCACAGCCTGGGACTCTCTGCGATGTACATAACTATTTAATGTAGCGGCGGCGGCAGCGGTGGCAGCCTCCCTCCGGAGGACTTATAACAGAAGGAAACCGAGATGCTTCCCGCAGCCGCCAGCGATTCTCCAGGACTCTTTTTTACCTTGAGCACTTGCCTCACGAGACTTAATAGAACACAATGGTTTACTGTCCCCTCTCTTCCCATCTCCTTGCTCTCTCTGGCTCTTTCTGTCTCCTTCTCGTCCCCCACCTTCCCCGTCCCCCCCTTAGCCATCACTTCTGGGAAGTAAAGAACTTGACTTAGTGCTGGAGCCATGTGCTTTGTTTGTCTTCTTCAAGCTCTGGAACCTAAGCTCTCCTTCACTGGCTGGCACTGCACCTGCCAAAGCCTGGGTTTGGCCCAGTGAGGGAGGGGTGGGGGGGTAGGAAGGGGCAGGAGCACGTCCCCTCCTGCACGCCTGGACTCAAGACCCATCTTCCCTCACCCCTGGCTGAATCCCCACTGTTGCACCTTAGGTTCAGTTTCTCTTCACAGTCCTATTTTCACTGGGCCAAAGTTGTTACTGTGTTCATTCAGCAGAAACTTACTGATCACCTACTATGTGCCAGAGCTATTCTAGGCCCTGGGGCCATAGCAGTGAACAGAACACATCACACTTCGCCTGTACTTGTAGAGGGAGATAGACAAAAAACAAAAAGGAGAAGTCATTTTGGGTGGTGACTGCTAAGAAATACAGGGTAGAGGCTGGGGAGGAGAGGTGTCTTGTTTTTTTTTGTTTGTTTTTTTTTTAAAGATGACTGGTAAGGGGATCTTAACTGCTGACTTGGTGTTGTCAGCACCACGCTCTCCAAGTGAGCTAATCAGCCATCCCTATATAGGGACCCGAACTGGTTCCTTGGTATTATCAGTACCACACTCCCAAGTGAGCCACGGGCCAGCCTGAGGGTGTCTATTTTAGTTGACTTTGGATCAGAGTCCTGAAGGAGGTTCTCAGGAAGAGGGAAGTCAGTGCGTAAAGACATGTGGAGACTGGTCAGCCACCAAAAGAGAAAAGACAGGTAGAGAGCACCTGGTCCAAGTGGGGAGCCTCCCCATGTGAGTGTGGAAGGGTGGATGGATTACATGCAGAGCCTCGTGTGCTAGGTAGGGTGAAAAGTCGGGACTTTATTCAAGTGCAGAGAACACTTTGGGGGGTTTGAAGTAGGAAGGACCATGATGTGTTTTATATCCTCACAGCATCCCTGTGGCTCCTGTGTGGAGAATAGACTGAAAGGGCTGAGGCAGAGCCTGGGAGACCGAGGAGGCCAGGCCATGACTGGGAGAGGGGAGGGTATGGGGTGTTGGCAGTGGAGGAGATGAGGAGCCCTACGATCTGGATTCCAGGGGGCTGATCGGTCCTCCCAGCTCCTTGCGGCCCTGCCAGGGTGGCCAGTCTGTCCTGCCCAGATGCATATACTGTCAGGAGAAGAAGGGCAAAGGGGCTTGATTGCCTCACCTTGCAGAACACAATCGATGGTATGTCAGGGGACAGGGTGTCTTAAAGGAAGTCTGACTCCCCCACTGCTCTCTCTAGTGCTCATTGCCCTCCCATGCCCTCCTGGCCCCCTTGCTTATCCCCATGGAGTGTGAAGCTGCCTGGTTCTACCTGTTCTCCACCAAGTCTCCACATCACATTTTTTTTTTTT
>NW_007773934.1:0-4234 GCF_000696425.1 Galeopterus variegatus | reverse complement strand
AAAAAAAATGCAAACAGTTAAGATTAAAGTATGAAGATGGGGATTGGAGACAGCTGAGGCTAGAGAGAGGGAGAATGGCCAGGCCCAGACCCCTGCCTTTCTACTAGAGGTTATTGTCTCAAATCAACATTTAACCATTGAATTGTGTTGGATTAACCGTTTAAACTTAAGTATGCAGGTGGTTCATTGTATTGTTATGTCAAGGGTATGGGAATTCTTATGACTTTAAATTATTGTCCCCTTAATGCTAGAAATTTCAACATTAGTAAAAGTTTGGAAAAAATATTCTAAACATTAGAAAATCAGAAAAACTTAGAAAAAATCAAAAACGTAGAAAAGTTATTGTTTGTTTTTTTATTTTTATTTTTTAATTTATCAATATACAGTGTAGTTGGTTTTCATGTCCCTTTACCAATTCCTCCTTTTCCCCCTTCTCCCCGCTCCTGCCCATCAACATCATATCTGTTCACATCCCTTAACAAGTTCAGGTAATTATTGTAATGGTTGTGTCTCCCCATCCCCGTTTATTTGTTTGTATATTTATTTATTTTTATTAGCTCCCACACATATGTGAGAACAACTTTTGGTGTAGACAGGGGAAAGAAATGCATAATAGGCATAAAATCTCTCTAACAAATTGCAATTAAAGAAATATTAAGTGCAAAATTTGGTAAAATTGGCTTTGAAGAAAAAAATATATCAGAAAAGATTTTTAGATGTTTTCTCATTACTTAACTGCCACTGGCTCCATCTTTTTTAATCTGAAGGAAATTTTTTACAGAAATTTTTCATGGCAAAATGACAGAACAACGTGTACTCCTAGAGGGACTGATCCCATGTAGCATTTTTCAATACAAATTGAAACACTTGGGTGATAGATCAGTTCACCAGAGTAGAATTAAATGATCCTTGCCCTTAAAGGCATTCTCTGAGCTCTCACGGGGAGAGCTCTACATGTGGGGCCAGCTCTAATTGTAAGAAATAATTGCAGTGAATACAAGGCAGCTCCCCACCTCAGGTGATAAATTATACTGAGAGACAAGGACACCCTATGCGAAATGCTAATGCTTTCATCTCCATGACATTGCAAGGAAATGTCAAGTCCCAAACAATAAACCCAAGGAAAAACACATTTGACAAATACCTGCTAACAGAAACTAGTTATTCCGTTTGCAATTTGCAATGGAATTTTAATCTGTAAATATACATATAGATTTAGTACCTACAAATATACTTATCTGCTGATAGTAAGTAGAAGTCTCTAAAATTATAGAGTGAATAGGTTTCAGTAGGATAGGATAGGGAAAGCATCTTTCCTAAGTGCTCTAAAACTTGAGGGCATATTTCATACCTGAGCCTTACTGGCAAAATCCATAGTCTATAATTCTTTGTGATTGAATGTTCATTGCCAATAATTTCTAATTCCATTAGGCTTTAAACCAACTTGTAGTCACCTGGGGAGCTTTCAAGATACTTATTGTGGCTTCCACCCTCAATGATTATGCTTTAATTGGTCTGGGCAGTGGTCTGGGAATTAGAATTTTTAAAAGATGTCCAGGTCACTCTAATGTACACCAAGGCTTGAGAACCGTCACTTCATGGGCCCTTAAGATGTAGCTACTCATCTTTTTCCTTAACTTTGACTGATTCTGTTAATATGTGTTGCTGTGGCTTTCCCTCACTCACTCCTTACTTTGCAATTATCTCTGTAAGACTACAAGAGGTGACTCATGATTGGTCCCAGCTGCAAAGCCGTGTCTGATGTTTTACCCTCTCTAGCTCTGGTCATGTCATCCTTGGGTCAGTGCTATAGTCCTGGGGAGGGCTTTTATGCTAAGTACTCCCTGTCAGTAAAGTCACACTCTGCTAGTGCTACTGTCCTCAAATTCCCCATTACTGTGCAAAACCTCCCATAGATTGTCAGCATTATCTCCAGGCCCTGGTACACAATAACACAAAGAGATCTTTGGAAACAGTCTTTGAGTCCATGAGGCAGGCTGGTATTTAAATATCCAGGACAAATCTTATGACATCTTCAAATCTCCCCTCATTATCCTCCAGACCTATTTGAACGCACAGCTGTATTTCATTGTAAATTCCCTCTCCATTTGGACAAATCCTTAATTAAGTCTTTTTGCTCAAATTTTCATTTCTATTCTTTCCACCTATTTTATGGGCACATATATCCCCTCATTTTTGAATCTTAAGAGGAATTCTGCTTTTATGTATTTATCCTCTAGAAATGCACATACTTTTGTACACTGTTGTATATTTAATGTTGATGCTCACATGCAACATTGTTGGCACTAGCAAATAATTAGAAAATTCCTAAGTGTCTCTCAGTAAGGCAATGGTTAATAAATCCATGGTATCTCCATCCTATGGAATAGCAATAATAAAAGGAAGAAAGTATTGGTAACAATATGAAAAATCTCTAATAGATATTCTTAAATGAAAGCAAGTTGCAGAATAATATGTACAATGTTATCTCCATAATGTAAAAAAAAAAATTAAAATTAGGTGTCTATATGGAACCACAGGTGCATACTTATACATAAACACACAGATACACACAAATGCATAGAAACTAGGGTGTGAAAGAACCCTCCAAATTATTAATAATGATTACAGGTTGGGAAGCATGTAGAATTGGGAATAGGGTGGGTTGAAGGAAAACACTTTTTACTTTAGTTGCTTCTATAATTCTTGCATTATTTACATATATTTATAGATTTTTTTGGAGTTGTTTTAAAATTAAATGAGAAAATTACCCACCAGATATAATAAATGGATCACTGGTAAACTTGGAAAGATTTTCAGTGCAATGTGGGGGTGGAGGTCAGAAGACAATGGGTGATGGGAGATCATCTCCAGACTCTCTTACTTATAACTTATTATTAATCTACTGGCACACAACCAAGAGTGAATTGGGTTTTATGGCATGTGAAACTTACAATTTGGGGATCTCTCTTTAATAAAAGAACAGAAAATCATTAACATAAAATATATTAGACTAAAATCACAAACATCAAATAAAATCAGAAAATATTATTTTATTAATTGTTGCTATTGGTTAAATGTGTCCCTCAAAAGTTCATGTATTCAAAACTTTATCTCCACTGTAACAGTGTTAAGAGGGTGGGAAATCCAATTATGGTATTTGAAAAGTAGGACCTTTAAGAGGTGATTGGATCGAGAGGACCTGGTCCTTGTGAATGGATTAATCCACGGGTGGTTTAATGGGTGGTCATGGGCAGGTGATGAGGGCTTTGTAAGGAGAGTGAGAGAGGTTAGCTCACTCTTCCTCATGTGATACTCCAAGTTGCTGGAGAGGGTCACCACCAGGAAAAGGCCCTTATCAGATGTGTTCACTGGACTTTGGACTTCCCAGCCTCTGACACTATAAGAAATAAATTTTGTTTCTTTATAAATTATGCTCTTTTAGATGTTTTGTTATAAGCAACAGAAAACAAGCATACAATTGCCTAGCATACTTCAATAAAAGTTTTCCAGATGTTAGCATCTGACACTTGCTTCTCCCATGACTTACGGTGCCCAGAGCTGTGGGATGCAGTTCTATCACATGGACTTTCTGGTCCTATACTTTTACATCATGATGCCAGGTGGGTCTGCACAGCAGGTGATGAGAATATTCCTGGAAAACATTTCTGTACTGGTGTGGCTAGAAACTATATATGGAAGTGGCTGCAACCCATATAATATATGTTATGAACCCTAACAAAATGTATTTCTGAAATAATTTCTCTTTAGCTGGATTCCCCAAATGCCCATGACTTTCCCAGTACTCTTTGACAGGAAGAGAATTGTGACAGAAGGACCAGGCTTTGAGTGTATCATCAAGAATAATCTTGAAAATATTAAGATTATAATGGGGAGACTGTCAGGAATATATATATATGAAAGACTTTCAAATGAGCAAGAATAACAGGACATTTTTCCTAGTGTATCCTTCCAGATTACATAGTGTGAAAATCACCCAGATATACTAGTTGTATCACAAACCTCTTCCAGTAATTTAACAGCTGGGATACAGCAAGACACCACAATTCCAACCCTCTCCCTTCTATTAAGATCTGATGGCATCACTTCTGCTTAAAATCCTGTGACAGGTCTTAACTGCTCTGGAATCAAGTCTTGAGTCCAGAGCATGACATTCAAGACTTTCATAATTTGGTCCTGTCCCAAATTTTACATCTTCACATTTACTCCTAGG